>NC_140191.1:22664371-22959074 GCF_965226575.1 Pagrus pagrus | reverse complement strand
AATCAGATCAAACAGTGCAGGGCATGGCCAGCGGACCATGACTATGAGGATATGGACTTTTATTGGAGCATCAGTGAAAACAAGCTGTAACAGCGGTCTGATGAGTTCCTGGTCCCGGACTTAAGTTGTGTTAAACAGTAAAGTCAGCACCTGTGCATGCACACAGCTCTGAGTGGCACAAGGCTTTAAAGGGTAACGCCACCAAATCTACACATTAAAGTGTGTTTACAGGTCTCAGGGAGTACGCCTGCAGATGTGAAAAAAAAAAAAGTATAAAGCCTTTTGTGGCTCCAGAGGAAGCTGCATGTAATCTCATAAAGTGCCTCCAGTGATGTCACTCAGTGGCTAAGTTGCATTGTGGGTAATGTAGGCAGCAGGTTTTGAAAAGGAAGAAGAATGTGTGGTATAAAAAAAGGTGATATCTCTGGTTCTGCTGTACTGATATTAATCATTTGTTTTCACGCTGTCATAATGACCAGTGGGCTGCTTTTTAAAACCTGCCGCCTACATTACCCACAATGCAACATGCAGCTTCCTCTGTGGACTAATCATCATTATTAAATGGTGCATTTATATTTATAATTAATTAAACATTTGTGAACACGGTTGATATAAAAATGTTGTGTAAAAATGTCCTCTCCGATCTTTTGGCAAAAGAATCAATAGCCTTTTTAAAAAGGCTGCCGTGTCAACACCTGTTGACAATAACTGTATTCACTCTGTTTGCATGATAAAATGCAGACTGTTCCATAAATTCTTTCCAGTGTTATTGTGTAAGAAGCAGAACTGGAATCAAAACAGTTAGTACTGATTATAGAATAGTTCCAACATCTGGAAACCTCCAGACTTGAGCACAGGCCAGTACTGGGAATCTGTACTCCTGCCCAACCTTGACACAGGAAAACAGGGTGAGACAGCCAACACAGCGCTGGGCTGGCCATCAGAGAGGGATGACAATATTTATATTTATATCAGCGCCAGGGTAGGATTTCTGGCACCGTAACATTGTCGCACCTGTTATTTCAGTCAGCCCAAGGTGCCAGGTTTCAGGGTGAGGGGTTAGGTGTCCGTCCCTCGCTGGGCAAGGGTTGTGTATGAGTGTGTGTGTGTGCATTTGTATGTTTATATCAGTGATTGAGCACATATGTGTGTGTGAAGGTGCAGAACTGATCATTTCCCAGGCAGTGCAGTAAAAATCTGAAATAATACAGGTGTTTTCATGATGCAGACAGGCAAACAAATAGGTGAGAAGTGAGATGGTGATGGCTTATCATCACACTGCCTGAGAAACAAAATCAAAGACCATCATAGATAGATGTAGAAAAAGGAATGCATACACACTGTATACACACATACAGCAGAAAAGCACACAAGCACCCACACGATCAAAGTAATGGATGGTTCGTGTGCTGCTGTCACGTAGCTCTGCAGTCATCACTCAGAGGGCGAGATGACAGTGGCGCTGAAGATGTCAGTCAACAAGATTGAAGGAGCCAGACAGTCGTTTTAGCTCTGGTGCTTCATCTTTGTGAGTTGAATGGTCACCCAGGACTCCTCCTGATGCAGTCATGAAAATATTTCTGTGCGATGTTTGATGTTCAGACCTTTTTAAATTATTGCTCATCATGCAAAGGTTTCACATGGGGCATGGCAACTGCACATTGGCTTGTAGTTTGTCGACTTAATTATTGGAGAAAAACATAATACACAGCTTAAAGATGCAACAAATGAGAATTTTAGTTGAAAACAAAAAAAATACCTACAGAATGTGAAGAAATAACAGTTCTGACGTTATGATGTCTAGGTATTGTGTTGCAGTGGTATCTACTAAAATTAGCATGCTAACCAGCTAGCAACAGCCTGTCCCGGTCCAACATTCACACTGCCCTGGTGCGCCGAGCTCCGTCTAAGCAACTAGATGCACGGCTAATCAAGCTAACTAGCTAACGGCGTAGAGGAACGGTTAGCAACACTTGGCGGTTACTCTGGTGATACTGTATGCTGTCCCTTGTTTGTTTTGAGTATGAATTCACGTACATAATTATGTTGTAGTGTTGCTTTCATAGTCACTCTCCATATAAGGGTTTTTAGAAGAATTTAACAAACATCTCAGTCAAAGCTGCACAGTATGATAAACCCACATACAGTACAAAGAAAGTGTGATGCAAATGTAGATACTTTAAAGAGAGAACAAAATTTGTTTAGTCCTTATGTTTATTACACAAAAAGAACAGCAAAGGCATCACTTTCATCATGATATGATTCACAACTTTGACCCCAAAAAAGCTGAGTAATGTCCTGATATGTGACCATTCAGTATTAGTAAAGGTAGAAAAAAGGCTTTTAATTTTTTTTTTTATAAGTATCATTATTTATGTTATGCACAAAAGCAGGCTCTCATGAATAATGTTAGACATTTTGATTGGAAAACATCAGCAATGGGTGGACAGCAAAAATAAATGCCATTACAAACATTGTTTTTAAATCAGGAAGATGCATATAAAGAAACCAGCCTTTGGTACAAAGTTATAAAAAAAAGGAACTCACATTCACATTTTTGTGTTACTGTAATTATGAAAAATGTAAAGCCAGTCATAAAGCAAAATGTTTTAGTCACAGGCAAGGTACAGTCCAGGCATGTACTGCAGGATATATTCAAGAAGGCAGAAGACCAACACTGCTTTATTCAGCACACACACAGAGCGACGCCACAGGGAAAATCTCTGCTCCTATGCCTTTACTTCACAATCCAACATGATGCTGCATACTGTGAATGCAACATCATATTTTGTGCAAAATGCACACAAAACATGTTGCACACAAAATACAAAATACAGTACAGATTAAATACATCTGGATTTCATTTGGCTGGAAGTTTTTAGATCATTTGAGTATGAGCTACTGTCACTGTTAAAGGTGTAAATAGAGTAAATAGAGGAAAGGGAGTAGTGAAGGGTCTGTTGTTGGTAGATATGCAAGGCTACACTAGTCAAGGCTAGGATCCAGACCTGAGCATAGGACATCTATTCAGATGGTTGGCATGAATGAATGACTCATTGGATGTGATCATTCCTTGGAAAGTGATGTTTCCACTGTCCTCTGAGGTGATGAATGATGTCTGGCAGGTTAATCAGAGCACACTGCTGAATAAGTGAAGCTGCTTCAGATCCTTTTTCTTGCCTTCCTTGGTCAGTTAGGCTCCACTGGATGCCGCATACATTCTAAAAGGTGAGTAGGTGAACTCACAGCTAAAGCACTTCTGAGTCTGTAGGAGTGGAGACTGTCTGGATTTGGTATGTATGTACAACAGTAATAAAAAGGAAGTGGTCAGAGGTTCACACTGAAGGCTTCTTCAGGAGATGGAGGTCAAATGATGACAGTCTCTATGTGAAAGGCGTGTGAGTAGGTGAAGGAGGAAGTGTGTTTCTGAAGGTGGAAGGAAGGAGGCACAACAGGGGTGGTAGACGGGGAGGAGGAGGAGGAGGAGGATGTGGGGGAGCGGCTGGCCCATCGAGAGGGGAGGCGTCGGTTGGCTGGACGTGCGGGCCTCGAGAAGTTCTTCTGGACGGAGGAAGAGGAGACAGAAGACTCTTCCTTATCCTGTGGAGAAACAAATGAATTACCATTTAGGATTATCACACCGCTCTGTCAACAATCAAGCACACACACTCAGATACTTTACATTTTGTCACGTGTTCCATCTGTAGTCTTCTTGACCCTAGGGGAAACAACAGGCATATTTCAAACAGGAACACTAATAGATTCAGCACGCTCATGTGGAAAGGTCACACAGGTAGATCCTATTCCATTTGGTCACGGGAAAGCTTCACACGTGTTGCAGCTCTGCTAACACTTACACATTTTATTTTGGACAGTGCTGCTTCAACTGAGATTAAACTAAAGTGGTGCCTTTAACTACATTCTTTTCAAGAGGTCAAATAAAATTGGCTTGATAATCGCTCCCACAATTTTGTTAACATTTGCATGACTTTAAAGCAGTGTAATCACTTCAGCTTTCTTATTTCCGTGGTCTGCCCAGGGCATCAAGTCAGCTGGCTTCTTGCAGATACTTTTGTAATTACAACACAAAGACCAGAAAAACACTTCCACTACGAGGCCCCGTGCAGGGACTGAGAGATGAAAGACGAGTTGATGAGGGTGACAGACCTCCTGCCAAGTTTAAACTTTATATGCCGCTCCACCAATTCCTTTTGTTAGGAGCCTTGAAGCAATGAAATGGCCCAGATGCCCAGATTATAATGGAGGCTCTGGCCTGCTTCTGTCTCTTAGCACATACCAGAAATAAACAACATTCCCACCAGAGCTGTCCTCAGTCAAGGGCAACTAGCGCTTAGTGTTTCAGAATGGAATGAAGCGGAACGAAATGTGCAAGCTCATCCAGGTCCCCGTGTGTGATTGGCCTTGAAAATAGTGTGACTCATTGTATTTTAAATCAAACAAAATACATACTTTATGCAAAATGACACTTTATTCCAACAGAATGTGTCTAAAACTTCACATCTGTACAGCGATTAGCACACCTGCTGAAATGTGAATACAGACTGTACATACTAGACTCTACCCACCTGCACTGTTCGATGTATCTCTTTCACACTCATGGCACAGTGGCTGCTGAGCTGTGCATGTGTAGTGTGCGTCGTTGAGGTGTGTGAAGCCTGTGTGTGTCTCAGTGTGGGAGGTAAGGGCAGAGGGTCCATGTCCAGCATGTCCAGTTCAGTGACGGTCTCCTCCTGCCTGACACTGATGTTAGGACTTGAAGACACCTCGTCCTGATGGCTCTGGTTCTGCTGAGCCCGGGCCGCGCTCTCGTAATTCTTCAGAATCCTCTCCAGTGCCCCGTAGTTGGACCTGGATCCCTCGGGTCGTGGATAGGCAGCCAGAGTGAGGGGCTTCCAGGGATGGTCGTTCATCATTCGAGGCCCAGGTTTGGAGGAGTCAGACTGGGGAACAGACACATGCCTCGGCTGTGTCATCTGTCTTTGTTTGTTCTCAGCAGACGGCTGCTGGAGTGAGACACCGACTCTGGCAGGCTGAGACTTTGCTTCATTGGAATTCTCATTCTTGGAGCTGGAACTGTCCACATTGTGACCCGGCACGGTATTTACAGGCAAGACCGGCTCAGAAAAGAGAGCCTCTGTGGCGGCTCTGTGTTGTGTTTTCCTGGAAGGACTACTTGCTGTTCGAGCTTTGTGCTTGATCTCAGAATGATGTGCAGGACTCTGAGAGGTTACTGTGGTTGCCTCCCTGAATCCAGTCTGTGGTTGTTCAGATGAAAGGTTCATTCTGACCTCTTGAACTTCAGGATCACATTTCATCCACCTTGATTGGACCTCGTGAATTGTAGGATCCAAGGTGGAGAGAGATAATGTGACTTCAGGATGCACACCTGTGACGCTGTTGGTGACATCAGTACAATGTGGCTGATATGTTGTCTCCCTGGGAGTAACAACGTCATCCAACGCACAAGTTGTTGAAAAGACTGGCTGGACACCAACAGAGCCGGCATCTGTTACTGTAAAACTGTCCTCTACGCCACGACCCATCTCAGCCTGGAACAAAGTTCTGTTGAACTCAGCTGTTTTTTGTTCGAGCATTATGTTTCTTTTGGAGCCCTGGAGCTTGAGGCTGGCAGGTGATATTTCAAGAGAGGACAATAGCAAATCTACAGGTAATTCTTTCACGATTGGAGGTATTTGTAGCTCTTTCAAGTCCCCAACACCAGGTCTGTAATCTGAGCGCAAGTCTTTTCCCGCAGTCAAAATGTTGACTTCAGAGAAGCTTTTCTGCACAGTCCCAGGTGTAGACAACTTACTGTTAGTAAACTTGCTTGCATCACAGGACCAGCGGTTGTGGCAGCAGCCAATATTACATTTAGGGTTAGCAGGCACAGCACAAGATGCAATCACACCATCTATTAAAACTTTTCCTTCATTTTCTTGCAGCATGGCCCCGAACTTCCTGACAATAGATGGGCTGCTGCACTTTTTGTCCACGAGAACACAGGGGCTGTGGCACTTCCTCACTGTCGTCATGGGGGATTCTGGGATGTGGAGTTCTATGTCTGGGTGGTTCGGGGAACTCAGATTCCAGGAGGAGCTGCGTGGAGGGATGGGTGGAGCTGCTGTATCAATCTCAGAGAGCACCCCAGGACTTGTCGGTGTTGCTCTGTCTGGATCAGCCATGTCTGCTCTCTGGGATTTGCTCGGCCCTCCGTTGTTCTGCCAGGTGTTATCTGGTGACAAGGTGATCCAGTTTTCCCTCTCCAAGGCCCGCAGGTCATTGTAAATCTGGCCGAGGTCGCAGGGGGCTTCATCCACCTCTAGTCGGGTTTTAACATGGCTAAACAGCATATTGCTCTCCTCTGGTAGGCATAGGGATTCAGATCGGTTCCTGAGGAGCATTAAACAGTAAAATGCATTTACTGTCACTTGAATTATACTCGGTCCATCTCATTTATCATTCATTTACAGCACAGACAAACATGGGATTGACATTATGTACACAAGTGCATCAAGACATGACATTCAGACTGATTATATCATAATTCCATGTTGGCGCCAGGAAGTAAACATAGCAAAGAGGATTTACCTCATATCCCCGCTCTTCTTTCTGATCTCATCCTGGTAGCTACAAAGCTCCTCGCTTACACGGGCTATCTCCTTCAGAGCCTGAGACACAGAGAAGAGGAGACAGAGATACAGTAAGACATTCTGGACACTGTGTATTACTGAAGTACATTATTTACCTGAATTTTAAGATAAAACTGAGTTAGGTAAAGAAGATTATGTCATCAAAGAAACCAAGGAATGACAAAGTGTACAGGAGGCAGTACAGCAACACAGATGATCAAACAAGTTTTTTATGTCTGCAGTGCGAAAAGCAAATACAAGACAGAGAATGACAACCACACTAATTTGTCTTTCCTGTGTATAAATAGTGTTTTTAGCAAATACAAAAATAGTTCAAAACACTCACAGCATTGAGAGCAGTGGTGTTCTTCTTCTTATCACTGCCGTAACTCTGCTCGGAACAAAAAGGACTCTCTCGAGGACTAACATGGACATTTTCTTCATTATCTTGAGGGACATTTTTCTGAGGCACCCCACATTCTGGAGCTCCATGAAAAATAGCATCCAGCTGTGTTGTATCCACAGCTTCCTTGAAATCAGTGACAAAGTCTTGCTGCCAAGTGCGTCTCAACTCATCCACCAGCTCAAGTTGTGAAAGGTCATTCTGAGTGAACTGACCACCAGCATTATTATATTCACAGAGGCTGTCTGCTTGGAAGCAGGTGGGGTGGTAACTATCTGTGCCAACACAACCACTGCCACTGATGTTTCTGTTGCGACCAAAACCAGGTAGCGGTGAATGTCTGATTGGTTCTGACCGACTGCTGCTGCTGAGCGGCTCCGAGCGGGAGTTGTCACTGAGCAGACTGGAGCCAGTGCTGGTTGAGCGTATGCTGAGCCTCTTTACAATGTCATCGTTGTCCTGCCTCCCACTATCCAGTCCAGTCCCTTCTCGCTTGGCCCTCACTTCACAGTACAGCTAGAAAAAAGGAAGAACAAATAGAGGTGAGTAGTTCAAAAGTCTATTGTTAAATGAGGCAATCATTGTCCTTTGGTAATTTGAAATGTATTCTTTTAAGATTAATTTCAACATTTTGCAAATATTGAACAACAGCAATATTACATTATATACTTAAATCAACAATTTTATTGAAATCACAAATTCAAATACACCAAATATGAACACAAATCCTTTTCTTTTTTACACAGATACTTCCATATATTTAATGGTATTATTAAATTACCTATTTGATTAAATTAGACTTGTTCCTCAATCCTGGTTGTATAATCATGAATACATTGATTCTTGAATCTTGAGAATGAAACCATCTGTATGAAAATAAATGTTAATGCAATAGTATGTACTGTATTGAATCTACTGCTCCTGCTTCATAATCACAATCTAATATGAGCTGATGTCAAGACAGCTTAGCAATGAATCCTAGGAACCTATTTAGACTACAGAAGATTAAAAAAAACATTCAAAGAATTCTCTCAAATAAAATTGGATAACCTCTGGTCTCCTTCCATGGAATCCCAGAATAGTAACTTTTCATGTTGACTGGGCACCCTTCCCATCACGCTATGTCTAGATGGGACTACTGCCTTTTAGCCTGCTTTAGTCCTCTGCTGTTTTCCTCTCTCATTTTCTGGTCTCAAAGGGGCAAATGAGAGCCACATGTTCTTTTCATAGCAAATTGTTCCAGTGCCTTCGCACTCTGTCCAACTACTTTTGCTTCCCTTATTAAAAACACTAATCTGCTCCTCTGGCATTTCAGATTTTGACTCCTGCTTTTGTTACCACCCTTGTAAAATGTATTGTTCTTCACCATTGTCCCTCTCTCTTACATTCATTAATTTGCTCTGATTTACTTCCCTCTCTGAACTCTCTTACCCTGTTGTACAGTCTTAACTCTGCCTTTTAACATCAACTAGCTGAAAAAGTTAAACTTCCACATTAGGGCTGAAGCTAACATTTATTTTCATTATAAATAAATCTGCTGAATACTTGGTCCTTGAATTGATTGATGGTTTGGTCTATAAAAAATGCCCTAACAAGTTCCAAGAGCTCAAGGTGAAGTCTTTAAATTGCTTATTTTGTCCAATAAACAATTCAAAAGTTATTTACTGTCATGTAAGACAAGATTGTTTCTATCACTTAGTAGCAAATCATCCCATTTTAGAAACTAACTAGCCAACAATATCAAAATTGTTGCCAATTAGTTTTTGGTGAATTGATTAATTGACTAGTAGGATTGCTTTGGTGTAGAAGTTTTCCAACCATCCAATAAGCTTGTAACAACACCGACGTTACCCAGTACACCAGGCTTTTTGCAAGAGAAGATGCTCACTATCCTCAGAGTGCTGTGTTAATTTACTGCAACTGCAAACCAAATATTTCCTCTTGCTGCAGCTTCACTTTAAAAGCATTTAACTAGCAAAAAGCAAGTCGATTTTCATTTTTACTCATTATGTTACAAGTGAAATGTGACTCTTGCTAGAGTGTTTGTAATTGTAACGTCAATCCACCGATCAAGTACTGATTAAAAAGGCAAAACGACTGTGGCCATGGCGGACAAGTCATATAATCAGTGTATGCTTGGCTACCGTGCAACACTGAATACCACAGCAAGCAAGTCATGTACTAACTAGTTGTTTCTTATATCCCTCTAGAATTAAAATAGATCTATTATTTATAATCAGGAATATTTCTAAAACATGAACAGATCAAGACATCCCTAAAGTTTTGTTAATTCATACATTTAAATAATGCATTAAAAATGTGGCACAAATACTATGGGAGACAAATTAATGCATTTTTTATTAACCCCGAGAAAATATTTGACTCTATACAAATAAGCTTTTTTTCCTTTTGACTGTCAGGTTACAGCCACCTGAGGAGGAGTAGATTTTATCTATTATTCTCTCTCATAAATGTCTTTCTGTTGCATGCAAGCTTCTCTGTTCATCACTCTAGGCCATAGGCTGTATCAATTATTGCCTCTGTCTGAGTATCCAGAGATGAGGGAAATATCAGAACCCTCACCCTCCTTCCACTCCTTCCTTTCTTCATACTCTGCAGCTGCACTGATCAGGGATATTGTTTTGACAGTGTTGATGATGAACAGGATGTGTAGGAGGGAAGTTTTACAACTGCAGACTGCTCAGTGCATAGGATGACATATATCATACATGTAGAGAAAAGTTTGGAAATGGTATTACATACAGTATTTTGGGGGTTTTCCATTATATAGTCATTCACTTGCCTTAAATCCAAATCACTAAACCTTGACAAAATGCCGAAATATTCTCATTCAGACACACACTCAGAGTGCCTTACCTCTTCTATTTTCTTCTGCATATCCTTCAGCTGGCTCTCCCACTCCTTCCTCTCCACATCGAACCTCTCCAGCAGCTCAGCTTTCTCCCTTGACCAGTCCCTCTCATTGTGCTCCAGGCGACAGCGCAGGTCCATGGCTGCTGTATGTGTGTCCGCCAGGAGCCTCCGCTGCTCTTCCCTTTCCCGTTGGAGCGATGCGGTCTCACTGCGCTGTTCTCGAATGCTCCGTGACACCACGGAGACGGGACCTGCCGCTGCTGACTGGACTCCTCCACTGATCAATCCAGCAGCCTCTTTAGCCTCCAACTGAAGAGAAAGAAACAGACAGGGAGTGCAGAGGGCACAGAGGAGGAGAGAAAAGAGAACAGGGAGATGGGAAGGGAGAGGGTGGGAGAGTCAGTGGAGAAAACAGTTAGTGGTGATAAAGGATATATTGCGGTTGGAGAAAATGAGTATGACAAGATGAGCGAGACAGCAGTGAGAAATTGTGAAAAGTGGAATTAAGAGAATGAAGGAGTGGCAGGAAGAGAAGGTGGAGGAAGTGGGGGAATTAATGCACCACAGGGACGAGTGTGAGTGGGTTCAGAGGAGGGAAGAGGGAGAAAAGAGAGAAGATTGAAAGATGAAAATTTCCTGTAAGAACTCACACATGGGGTTCAGGGGTTCGAAGTTCAAGTCTCTTTTCTATGGCATGCCACTAAAACAGGATACAGTGCAGGATATGGCAGACAGAGCAAAATGTGTCTGCAGAGGATGCATGTGGCCTCAGTCAAACGATACTCATTTGTACCGGTTCTTAGAAACAGATTCATACAGAGAGGATCTTTCTACACAAATAAGTAAAATCACATGACAACATTTTTGTTCAAATGGGAATATTAGTGAGTCACCCTATTCGTTGGTGTCTTCAAGTGAAATACCCTGGGCATTTCCCCTGGGAATGTCACTGTGCTTGGGCCAAAGATTTAAGCCAAAAGCTTGCAAAATGTTGTCTGGATAAGATAGTGGTGTTAGAAAAACTAATCTGAAATGTCCTCTACCAAAGAGATACTGCGATAAAAGGGAATTCTCAGATTTAGAGGCTTTCCTCTATTTAAGGGTGTGTTTCACTACATTGATCTGTACCCTCTGTGGTTTGTGCATTTTTGGTTGCTCATAAAAAGGGGAAAAAGTGTTGGCTTTAGAACTGGAAAGAGCCCAAGACAACGCCTGTGCATATATGCTTGTGCCTCTGTGTGTGTGTGTGTGTGTGTGTGTGTGTGTGCATGCGCGCGCGCGTGTGTGTGTGTGCGTGCGTGCGTTAGAAAGAGAGAGAGAGAATGCATACGAGCATGCCGGAGTGTGTTATTTCAGTGTTCAGTCACAGACAGCGACCAAAGCCTTCTTACAAGCCCCGGTCATGGTGCTATTTCTGCCTGTGGCCTGGGGTCATGAAATTATGGTGGAGAAAAACAAGTCAACCCTTTCTGTCTGCCTGTGGCTCTTCTCAAAGTTCTCCACAATTACAGACGTATGATGATGGGTGCTGTCCACAGTCTATTTAAACATCCACATGTAAACAAATAGTGAAAGTGCAAAAACAAGAGCGTCAGAGTCAACATAAAACAGCTGAAGACTGTTTTTCATTGATTGAGACAGTTTAAGTGTCTTCTGAGACCCGAAGGAACACATGTAGACAGGGACACAGGTCAACATCATCAGAACCATCTCAAGAAAAACGCATTCATGCACTAAACACACACACAACTTAAAAAGCTGTCTCAAGGAGCTATCCCCTGCTACCCTTGGACACCCTGTCTGGCCCAGGGTATATGAAGGTAACTGTGTCACCACGGTGACCCACTATAAATAGCGGACACAGAGCCTTGTACAATGTCACATTCCTTGGGGAGGTGGGGAGACGAGGTAAAGGGAGGAGGGGGACTTGGCTGCTAAGGCAGAGTGAGATGTCTCCTAGCTGCCAGCAGCTTTCATAAATCAGTGGCATGCGGAGAAATATGCCTGGAAATATCCGGCCTAAGACCTCTGCCTGGGACCCTGGATGCTTGCTTGGTATTTGGTGGTGGAAGTGCCCAAAAAGGATGTGGAAACAACATACAGTAGTTACATTCACAGCCATAACCTACTGAGGATAAGGGTGTGTAATTAATCTCAAGAATAGAACAAGCATGCAACTGTTGATAAACTACAACTGTGTTGATACTTGTGTAAAAATCAGTGGTATGCAAAATATATGTTGTATGTTTGCAGCTGCAGAGCTTCAGTTTCTAGACCAATTAAATGACCAACAAAGGAATGCAAACTAGCTTCTAAACACAACTAAAAATATGTTAAAATATGCAAGATGTGGAAATTTTATGCATGAAACTTCATTCATAAAGCACTTATGTAGCAGTCTAGTCTGTGGATTTAAGCAGATTCTCCTGGTCAAGTGCAGATAAGGACATCTTCACTATGACAACGGGCAAGTGCCAGTTCATTTAAGGCTTTACATAAAAACTTACTGAACCCAGGTTCTTAAGTATCAAACACTTCCTCTATTCACTGTCTTCAGGTTTGTATTATACACTTGGCTGCTTGGATAATCCTCTAAAGTTTTCTGGCTGCCTCCCTCTCCTATTCTCCTGCTTTCAAAGTCTCTCTACAAAGTGTAACAATGAATGAACTAAAGCTAGCAGTGGAATACTAACAAGCTTATCATAGAAAAAATGCAAGCAATAGTTCGGTTGAGCCCCCGGACTGTACGCCTCATTCAGTTGACTGCATCAAAAGCAAACTCAAAAATTACTTTCAAATCAATTTTGTTCTAACTGCCTTGACAACTACTTTCTACCTACGTTATACTTTCTGTATTCACTATCTGTCGAAGCTAAAAATGGGATCTCCTCTGCACATGTGGAAAATGACAGGAGTGTCTCAACCATGCAGAAATTATTCACAAACCACTTCGAGGTAAAACGAAGTTACACCAGCATGCATTCCTGTCCATTTTTTAGCCTATATCAAGATCTCTGTATAGCTGCCCGCATGCGATTGTTCAGCAGTTTATCTATAAATATATTAAATGAAATCAAATGAAAACAATCAGTCTATCAGGCTACTATTTTTGTGTCCTGTCTGAATATAGAATCAAAGAGAATTGCATGGATTATAAAAATGTGTTTGCAACAATCTTATCTTCAATCAAGACTAAGAGCCAAATTACATCCAGTGCTACTGTCTTAATAAAGAGCAGACCAAAGTTCGGTTACAGACCTGTTCCTAATTCACTCAACAATGTAGTTAAAGACTGTAAATTAAACATTTGATTACTGAGCTGTGAATGATTTCCGAAAACTTGACTTGATGTTTTTTTAATCTGATGAGCAGCCCTACATTAGCACTTAGTAAACATGTACCCAAAACTATAAACTGTGGCAGGATGTGGCATCAAGACAAAACAACTTTTACAATGGAGCTAAGCCCAGTGTGGCTCAAGTCCAAGTCACATTTCCCTTGGTCTGTTAGTGCAGTCAAAGACTTGTCTGCATACTGTGTGTGTGTGTGTGTGTGTGTGTGTGTGTGTGGGTGGGTGGGTGTGTGTGCGTGTGTGTGTGTGTGCATGTTCCATTCAAAATGATTGTACACAAAAACTTGCCTAATTTACAACTTTGCAAATATAAAAAGAAAAAAACAAAACATTAAGACATCTCTCCAGTCCCAAACCAATCAACCTGGTGGCAAAGAAGTGTTGATGAACTCAGCTGCCTCTGACACAGATGTCTCACGTACATAGTAGCATTGTGATATAAACATCACTGTGTGTATGTGTGTGTCATTATGTTATAAACCCAGCAGTAGATTAAGCCTCTTTCTCCCACTTTCACACTGGGCTTTACAAAAACACAAAACAGAACAGTAAATGTCTCTGTTTTTATAAGGCTCTCCATCAACCACAGTGTGAGAAGGCTCAGTGCCAGCAGGACAAAGAAGAGCTAAACAGCAACATTGTGCCATCTACTCACACAGAGGGATTGACAATATGATAGTCAAACCATCCGCATGTGTCTGATGTGTGATCTGGTAAAGACATGTTACTATGTTGCATTCCTGTGTCATCGAGTCATCAGCGGTCTTGTCCAACTGCTCTGCAGTATCATCGCACCACCTTGCTAATTTCCAGCACCACATCATGGAATGTCTGAGCTTCATCACTTGAAAGGGAATTATTTGATTTTTCTTGTAGCTCCAAAGGACAAAAAAAGGAAAGCTGTTTGATGTTAGACTGCAAGACCAATCAGTTTTAAGTCTGTGATAGGAATCTTATGGGGCTCAACGGGCAGATAAAGACACAAGATTATTGTCACAACATCACTAAGGACACAACGAGCACTGAGGCACAGAAACACACAAACACACAAGTCAACACAAAGAGAAAACTCTTACAGAATCAAACAACTTCATGAGCAAGTCTAATCAGGTTTATTCTTCTACTTTAAAGCAACCAAATAAATCCATCTTCTGATCTAACTAGAAAAAAAAGCTAAATCCCTAAAAGCCACGTTGCTTTGAAGAATAACTGTGCATGGTCCTTCAAGTGATCCGAGCAATGCCTGACACAGCGTGGCACTGGTATGCAAACTTAACTCTCTAACTATTTTCTGCCCATTTCTAGAAAAAACTCTTAACCGTAGCTCTGCATGGGAACAATAGGTCAATATTTCATCTACTTAGAGCTCCCTTTTAAAAGCCAAGTTGGCTGTCTGTGTCTGGCTGAGTGGGGATAACTACGTTTGCCTCCTCAGTGCAAATCTTTTGTCTAAGCTGAGGCTTGAGTTGGACAGATGCCAGGGTGACTTATCACCCTACCATGTGGGTGGCGAACGTGGCGAGCCCAATTTACACCAAACTGAAGGCCAGACATGGAAACACATACACAGAACATGAGAACATATACAAACATAACACACACAAGAAAGTATGTAGATATTAATTGCAATAATGTATTCTTTACGCATTGCTGCTAAACAAGATTAGTGTTACTTTGCATTTGCATAACTGTCCTCACCGCATGCACCTGCATACACAAGCATGCACGCCAGTCATACACAGCTATTTATAAAGCACTGCAGACAGTACATTGCTCCACAAACATACACACTACAAAGTCTGAAACTAATTATTTGTTTGCAGATGCTTTTGAATAAACCCCAGGTCCCCGACCACACATGATCATCATCATCATCCTCCCTGAGTTACCTGTGCAATCCTGCATTTGAGCTCAGCCTTCTCCAGCTCCCAGGCACATCTGTCTCTGGTGTACTGCAGCTGGAGCTCGCTCCTCTTCTCCTCCTCTCTCTTCAACTCCAACTGCACTTCCTCCAAAACCGTCTTCAGGTCCAACAGAATCCTTCTGTTCTCCCCTCCCTGCCATGGAAACAAAGGTGGCAGCAGGCTTGTCAACCAAATATGATACGATGATATGGCATATTTGTACGGTAACACTATTCCACATGATGTAACTGAGGCAATTAGAGAAGAACCAAGAGGAAAGAAATCAATACTTGGTGATACACTGCTGCTTACTGATGGTGTATCAAAGTATAAAGTTTTGAATTTGAAGCCCAGAGAAATATTCTGGGAATATTAGAAAAGATAGCCTACCACAAAACACAGTGGACCCATACATCACTGACAAACTACAACTTCCTATATAATGCCGATACATAAAAACAATGTATGTATGTATGTTATTTTTTCCAGTTACTTGTATGTCAGCCACTTCTCTCAACAACGTCTCCTTCTCCCGCATCCACTCTTCCTTGTCCTGTACATGTCGCTTTTTCAATTCCTCAAACTTCTTTTTAAGCCTCGTGTGTTGTGTTTGCTGCTGCGGGGGTTCAGGACCCGGCCACATTTGTCCCCTGAGGACCTCCAGCTGCGTCCCTGCCCCAACTTCTCCCCCGACCGGTGAAGCAGCGAACTGGGGCTCGTAGAGCTGGCTGAAGACGGTGGGCGGAGAGGAGATCCTCCTCAGCGGGCTGCGGCTTTTGCCCCTGCCTCTATCAGCCCTATCCATCCTGGAGCACGGCACGAACTCCCATCCCTGAGACGGGACATAGCCCCCGCCAGCGCCGCCCCCACCGTGCAGCCCTGAGCCGTTCATGAACGCACTCCACATTCCTCCAACGCATTAAAATAAAACTTTAAAAAACAACTTCAGACGATAAAATATTAAAAGCTGTTCACAAAGCTTTTTTGTAAGTACCAATCTGCTCTATAAACCACAAATTTAAATCATTTTTGATACAGTTCAGCACTCTTTCCCATCTCCTGACTCAAACTGGTTGCACACTGAATGCGCCAATTATCCAAACCCGACCAAATCCCCCGTCGGCCACGCAGCAGCCTCCGCTGTGGCGACGGGACCGGACGCTTTGGTCCCTTCCATGTCCTCACGGAGTCGAGGTCAGGCCGTCATTATCGTGCCAGAGTCCAGGGTGACTTTATCATTCAAAAAACACCTCCTCACTGCTGCACCCGTGCGCTGTTTTCCTTCTACATGTTTGTGTGGAAACCTCAGGACGCGCTGCTGTGTCTTCTCCCTCTCCCCCCCGCGCAGAGTCGTTGTAGGCGACAATCCAGAGCTGGCAGCGACAGACACTCAGTAACCACTCACTGCGACGCGCATGGGAGAGGTTCCCAAAAATATCACGGAGCGCACTGATGTAAGAGCAGCGGAGTATTTTTACCGCCTGTAGCCATGAGTGTATTTTCCTGAAGCCGGGTAGCTGAGCGTCTGGAGGACAGTCCGTTAATCAACACCGGCTCGCTCTAATTACGTCGCGGGAGGATGCCACCTTGCGCTGTATCCATGGCAACGAATCAATTTACGCGCCGCGGTAAAAGCCTAACCGTCACTCATTTCTCATTTCAGAGGCGGCAACCCGCTTATTACGACCAATGGCTTCACTAACTGTCAGCTATTCTTGCTAAAAACGCGGTAAGCGTCTCGACTTAACGCTCAAAAAGCTACCAAGTTGACCTACCTTCCTTCTTTTCTTATCCATAGCACGACTCCCACCCTTCTGCCATATTTCTCTGCTATCTCAGCACAACAGGGGGGGATGACTATCACGAGGAAAGTAACGAGGGGTGGGATCCTGCTCATCTTCACATCAAGACAACGAGTAGATAGCTACAGTAGTGTGGCTTGTCAGGCCGGAGAAGTAAGTCGTGGCTCTGTTGTTGCTCGCGGTGCAGTAGGCTAATAACTAGTAGGCTAAATGATAGTAACGCGCGAGTTAAGCTAGTTAGCTTCCAACACAACACTTGTAATGTTTTTGTTCCGCTCGAGCGCCCACATATGACGCACGTGGTATTCAGACGAACAGACCCTTACCTCTTTCTCTAATATGCTCCTGACTGCTGCAGTGAATGTCCAGGGGGCGGAGGGGAGACAAAAAACAGCCACTAAAGCTACATTTCAGCCAACGAAGTAGCTGAAATAAAGTCAGGGCTGGAATGCAGTGGCTAAGTTAAAAACAACTGGAGAGCGACAGCCTACAGCTGAAATGATGCTTTCATTAACGGGAATAAAATCCTCCTTTCTCTCTCTCTCTCCCTCTCTCTCTCTCTCCACAGCTGGCCCTAATATGTGACGTCAAACATCCCACCGGTGGGATGAAAGCAGTGGACCGGTTCCGCCCCCGTCCTGGTGGTCAGGTCCGTCGGTTAAACAGTTCCACCATCGGCACATTTTTTGGCTTGATCTTCCATGGGCATTTTTTACACAGCTCTAAATGTCACAACTAATATCCACACATGGGTAAAATCCCAACACTCCTATCATGTTCCTCTTGGACGTTTGGGTGATTTGTCACAGATTATGCTGACATTTTACCATGACTCAGACAAGTATAGTTGCCTCAGAACCAACATGGTGCCAGATGGTGTGCCACTGCCAGAGTGTGTGTGTGTGTGTGTGTGTGTGTGTGTGTGTGTAGTCTCTGTGAGCTTTGTCATAGCAGTCATAACACAAACTTCAATATTTATCTGGTCATTGCGATCATGTGAAAAAACATCTCAAACAGACAGACCTGTCAAAACCTCCATGAGGTAAGCTGAACAAATATGGTGCACCGACTCTTCAGCTCTTCACATTTTGGAGAGCATATTTTAGTAACATTATAGATTCTTAACACACACAGCAGTAACAGTTACGTTTCTGCACAGCATTTTAAAATCAACATTCAAGGCCCTGCACACCCACACAGGTGTTCTCAGTTATGTGGCTGATTGGACCTTTGCTCAGGTCGAACTGCGCGATGCAGGGAATCACATAATGTTCCCAATCTCTTTGTACTAATAAGAGTGAAAATAGTATAAATAGGAAAGTGGGATAGATGTAAATCAAGCCCAGACAGTCAAGAAGCTTCCAGTTAGGCAGATTAAGTAGAAAAAGGCCGTGTGGGTGTACTATGGGTGTGTAGGGCCTTTTGAGACTGCAATATTTTCGAAACTTTAACTTGAATTGACAGCAAAAAGCTCATTACTCATAGTCAGAGAGTTTAATGACATACTCACCTAACACTGTCGCTCCAAGGTGTTTGGTCTCCAGTAAATGTTGAAAGCATCTGAGTAGATGGGCGGCTTGGATCATACATGGGAAATGATAATGTCCTGTACCTTGAGTGACCTTATGTGGCGTGTTCAACATAACAGAATTTAAAAAATGAACAAATACGTCAAGAAAAAAGAAATAATGAAAACATACATAAATGATATAATGTGAGTGTGTGCTTTACAGAACAAAGAACAGGGTGAAAAGGAATACCAATTTAAAAATGGTGGCATAAGAGAGTGAGGAAAACAGAACAAGAATGAGGATCAGCAAAATAATGGGCTGAAACATCTTGATGGATGAATGAAAATGGAGGGAGGAGCAGAGGGAGTGACAAGCAGCAAAAAAGTGCATATTAGAGAAAACATAAACCACAGTCATTAAAGTCAATCATTTTCATGTGTTTGCATCAGCTTACAGACAGTGGCTCCTCCGCCTGTTTATCCTCCTGCTTGGGGACGTCCAGCCGGTCTATGAAGCTCTGCAGCTCCTTCCTGAAGGCTTTCATCTGGGCATTGATACGATACAGCAGCTCATGCTCTCGAATCCTGTGGAGCAGAGGTAGAGTATGTTTGGACCTGATTTACTGTAGTTAAAGTGACAGACCACCCCAAAACCAAAAGTACATATTTTTCTCTTGAACTTGTTGTGGAATTTATTTATTTATTTATTTATTTATTTTGTAGTTTTGAGTGGCACAAGCCATCTAGTTCCAGTATATCTGAGACAAGGCAGACATCAATACGGTTAATATCTTCAAAACTTGGCAACTTACACCAAAAACAATTTATATGGGTAAAAAGAAAAAAAATAGCTGATTTGATTTTGGGGTGAACTGTCCCTTTAGGCAAAGAAAAGTGCTTTTGAATGTAGAAATGAGATTCCTAGTCACTTTCATGTGTTTGTTACCTGCCACCCTCCTCATCCTCATCCAGTCTGGCAAACAGCTCCCCGTTGGTGACGTATACCCGAGCTTCTGCGATGATAGTGCTGGTGTCAGCGATTAGCCTATCGATGGTCCGGCCCAGCCTCTCCGCCTCGATGCGGATGTCTATCATATGTTGCCGGTCCTTCAGGCTTCTGGATAAAAAACGACTATCCACAGGTGAGTAAAGGGAACGTGTGGGGGTGAGGCAACGGATGTTCCTCACCTCATCTGAGTCACTCTCCCCTCCGATAGGGCCCTCACGTTTGCGGTGGGGCGGGAGGAGACGAGGGGAGGAAGCGGAGCCCGAGGGGGCGTCATCGTCCCGACCTCCGTCACTCTCTGCGTCACTGTCCCTTGGGCTGCCGCGGATGCCCAGGTGGGATGCCAGGTCATAGCGCTGCATGTTGGAGAGCAGAACGCGGTTCTCGTACTGGAGCTGCATGACTTTGCCGCTCAGTTCATTGATCTGCAGACGTGCTGCTTTCAGCTCCTCCTGGAGGGCCTCCACTTTAGCGGGGTCAGCTCCTCCTGGGGTTGAAACAGAGCAACAATGAAAAGTGGAACACCTCTGCAAATGAGACTTTAATGTGCAGCTCCTGGAGGCTTTATGAAACACATTTTTCATCCAAAACAGATTTATTAAGCTGAAATAGAACAGAGATTTATTGCCCTGCAACAACTGCTAATTGAAAGACACTGAGCAAATACAAAACAAACCTCCTCCATGTCTTGATCCAGCTTCATGGGATCCAGCCTTGTATTTCAGTTTATTGAGTTCACCTGTCACCTAAAGATGAAAACTGAATGTTATCTCCGTCTGCATTTAGTGCTGCCAGTATGAATAGTTCACACATTTGAATTCACTATGTATGAGGCTTAGATAACAGACAGACTTATAAAAGGCCTCACAGTCATTGATGATACCAAATATAGCACCAGACACACAAAGAAAGAGGACACACTTATAAAAATTACATCTTACACTGCTGAAAATTAAAGCAGCACTGTGTTGCCTAGTAACATCAGAAAGCACACGTCATATATTATTTACAGTCTGCTGCAATTTTGATGGAAATATTTTAAATTTAACAATGCTTAACAAGGCTTCAGATGGAGAGAAAATAGATAATAGTTCCAGTCAGAGAAACTAAAGGGGAGTAAATCTACACACTAATAATTTATGAAGTAGTCAATTTTAAAACTAAACTTTTTAGCTTTGCCTTTCAGGAGTCTGGTCTGACGATCTTAAACTTTTTATTATTTCTGTTATTGGTTTTTCCTACCTGGAATGACATAGCTTTGCATGTTTGCTTGCTGACTGTATTTCAGTCATACTGTAAATAGTTTTGTCCTTGGATCTGGCAATAACAATGCAGCAGACCTGAAATTGGTCCCTATACCTTTTTGTTCTCCTCTTCCACGTCTGCTAAATTCCTGCGGAGGAGTTCTGCCTCGTCCTCTACCAGCTGAAGCTGCTGCCTCAGCTCTGACAGGGCCTCGCCCTGCTCTCTGCACTGCTGACCTCCAGCACCAGAGCCATCCAGTCCTGCTGCAGCCAGACTATAGAGAGGAGAGGAGAGAAGCATTGATGCATGTGTAATGCAGATTATTTATGGTAGGGTTTCACCATACAGTTATGTTCAACTCAACCATGACAATAATATAAATTTACTTGTCACTTATTATGTATTGGTTCTCCGTATGTAGAAATATAAATATTATCCAACAACTACATTTCAGTCAGTCTTTTCTACTTTTGCAATCATCGAGAATCTGAGGATTAAATGCAAAGTACCTGTCCTCCCTCATGTCATCCAGCTCAGCCTTCAGCCCCCTGTTCTCCACCTCAAGTTCCACGATCTTCCTTCCCAAGATGTTCGCCTCCTCCTCCACCAGGCGTAAGCGGAGTTTCAGTTCTGACTCGCGGGTGGTGGGTGGCCCTCCAGCCTCGCCTTTAGGCAGAGGGCTGTCCACATCACCGTAGAAGGAGCGGTACTTCTGCAGCTCCTGCTCCAGTCGGTCCTTCTCCTTGTCAATCCTTGCCATTTTCTTCCTCATCAAGATGGCTTCCTCCTTGATGAAGGCCAGCTGGCATTTCAAATCGTCATTTTCTTCCTGTGAAGAGAATTTATTAATTTTCCCATTACTTTCAGTTCTGTGGGTGGTGAATATATTTTCCTATAGTCAGCATGGAGGTAACTTCTATTTAGTTTGGAGGCATGTTTAAAAATGGACATTTCTGGGAACAGTTTCATTGCCTCTGCACATATTGCAATTGTTATTCCTTAATGTGCTCTCACTAATGACAAATTACGACTCTCTGGGGCTTAGTTCTACATATTACATTTTGTTTTAATTTGAAAATTGCATTGGAAAACAACCTCATTATTAAACATCTTCATTGAAGTTTATAACTTTCTAATCTAATAATGTAATTGCTGACTCACCTCAATCGGGGTCTGTGGAGCCCTCCTCTCTGCTTTCTGCCCATCCTTACTTCCTTTTCTCTTCAGCGAGAGCTGCAGGGAAACAGTGGTTACATCATCATCATCAGCTCACTGTTTTCTTACCGAAGGCAGTGATATCATCTGAATTTATGGAACACTGAAGGCCCGGTAATGGAAAAACAGGACTGTTTAAAGTCGCCCGCAAGAACATTTCTGGTAAAATATTCTAAATCAAATCACAGTGCTCTCAGTGCAAGTGTGATTTTATAGTCCTGCAGTAATAACAACCTAGAAAAGAGCATTCGTTATTCCTCTTATCATGTTTACGAGCTGGAATGAGTATCGCACAAATCTATTTGATGTGGATCCTAGATCTGGTGAACTTGAATTATGGTTAAGCAGTTATGGGTGGTTTATAGTGATGGCAGTGGCAGTGATAGTGATTGAGTTTGATATTGGATTAGGCTTGATTGAATTTGGGGGGACTGCTGGGCCTTGGTGGAGGTATGCACTCCACTGAGTACCATTCTAGTTTGCATGGACACGCTCCCATCATCCCCTCACCTCTTTGGCTTTCTCTAGTTCATTCTGCAGCGCCTGCTTGGTGACCTCCACCTCTATCAGCTGCTGCCTCAGCTTCTCATTCTCATCCTCTGTCTTCATCCTCTTCTCCTCCACGCTCTCCAGCTCATGGTGCAAGCGCACAGACACATCCTTGGCCACCTGGGAGAGGGACGAGCCAGAAGAGAGAAGTCATTATCATGAATATGATGGAATATAATGATGCTCAACCCTGCAGAGACTCACCTTGAGGTCTTGCTCCAGGCTTCTGAGCAGCTCTCCATCCACCTGGCCACTTTCTGCAAACCGGAGCCTCTTCCTCTCGGCCTTCTTCAGGCGGTACTGAAGGATCCGACAGTTCTTATTGGCTCTCTCCAGCTCTCTGCGCATGTCCTGCAGCTGGCAGGCGTCTTCCTCATAGAAGGTGTCCCGCATCTCATCCATCTCTGCCCGCATCTCCTCGATTTCGGTCTACAACACGGATAATAAAATGCGTCACATAGTCATTAAATCCAATCTGGGCCCACACAGGCAAATTAGTCAGGGCCTTTTATAAAGATCTGTTTCAAAACAAAGCCGTGGCTACGTGCAGAAGTCATTCTAGCCTGTAAGCAAATACAACAGGTGCGACCATTGCGCATGCTAAAAAGAGTATGATAAAGCAAATTTATAAATGATCAGGCTTGTAATATGTTACCAATTTACCTTCAGATCGTCGTTTTCATCCTCCAGCTTCTCTATCTGGTCTTGCAGCCTCTGGTCTGGCTGTGGAGCCGGCTTTGGACATTCGGGTTCGGGAGACAGCTCCGGCTCCGAGGCCGGCGGTGATGCAGATTTCGTCTGCATCTTTGTCCCTTTCTTCCCCAAGCTCTTATTCAAGTGAAACTGTATCAGCTCGGATTGCAAGCATCCCTCCTTCCAGAACCCGGGTCCGCAGCCCACTGTGCTCTTGGAGCTCTTCTTGTTGCCGCTCGTCGCCGCGGCGGCCTCCCCTGCTCTCGGGTTTTTGCTCCTCAGTTTGGGGGATTTGGATGCGCAGGGCTGGTCGGAGACGACGCGGGTGGGATCTGCTCTGGAGGATGAGGAGGCATCAGCGACGGGGCGGGGAGAGTCTTCCGGTGTCTGGATGCCGCCTCTGTCCGCCGCCGCCGCGGGCCTGCTCAGTGTCGGGCTTTCAGCACCAGCAGCCTGGACAGCAGCCGCGCCTCTGACGGCAGGAGCGCCTCCGGCCTGCCGCTCCTTGCCCGTGCAAACGGGAGAATGACCCCGGCTGCTTCTCCCTCCTCCACCTCCTCCTTGCTTTGACGTGATGGGCTTTGACGAGTTGCTGCCCTTCTGTGTAGCTTTAGATCCACTGTCTTTGAGCCCGGCCGGAGAAGACGAGCGCTGCTGCTGCTGCTGCTGCTGCTTCCGGCTGCTATTGTCTGGCTGCCGCTGCGAGTCGGCAGAGGATGGGTTCATCATGGTGTCAAAGGCTCAGCTCATCCTCAACAACATCCATCCCCTTCATCTGTGTCCCTGCAGCAGGGGGACAATTGACTTTTCAGACCTAAAGGCTACAAAAGATGGACGTGATCTAGGCTCGAAAACACTCAGTAAGAAAAGATTATCATCCACAGGTCGACCAACTAATAAAACTTGTACTACACTGTAAAGCGAATAGAAATAGTCTGATTATTTAGATACAGCAGATCCATCAGGACGCACCTTGCATTGTAGATGAGCTCATTATTTACGCAGCGAGGCTAATTAGGCTGCGCGCCCGGAGACAGGTATACGTGACCACCAGTGATGTGCAGTCGGCCATTCAGCCCTGTTTACTGAGATGTGTGTGAGATCAGCTGCACACCGGGCAATTAGACAATCGTTTGCGTCATATGCGCTGCCGAAAGGGCAATTGGCGAGAAAGGGAGAGCCAGGAGAAGGCAATGTCATTGGCTGTTAAACCTGGGGCAGCAGCCAGCCAATTAAAATCGGCTCCAGCTCAGTTGACATAAATACGATTCTGAGTGGACTCTGATCGGATCCTCGATAGACCCAAAATAGACAAAGGAGGGTTCAGCTTCTTGATGAGCCCCATCCAGGCTTACAGGAGTACAGAGAGAGCCTGTCAGCCATCATCTTACTCCTCATATCCAACATTAGCGATGACTCATTACTCAGATGGATGGAAGATGAACCATAAAAGTGGCAGAAGCAGCGAACACACCGGTTCTTTCACCTTTACCACAGTTGGAACAGTTAATGCATTTTTTTCTTTTGTCTCTGTGGTTCTAAAGCACCAAACATCGACTGTCTGTCTGTAACACACTCAACCCCCTCACACACAACCTCTCAATCTGATTTAATCAAGATAAGCATGAGTCTAAACAAGAAACAAGCGCACAGCTCCGAGCTGTTTCTACAGATAAACAACTGGGAGCAGCAACAGTAAATCAAGCCACCTCGGAGGCCTGACAGCACAGAACATAATGTGGATCACAGTCAGACATTTGCCCTTCATACAGGTTACTGTTGGCACATTCATCTCAAACACGCCTGTGTGCTCTAACACAAGGGATTATCACGTGGAAATCATTGAATTTTCTTACCTTTTCTGGGTGTTTTTTCTGTCGGATGCTAAAGGGTAGTGGTGATGGGGAGACAGAAGGGATGCTGAGTCGAGCGCCTCCCGACCACCAAGCAACCTGTTTCAATATTCATGACATTACATCATCGCTAGGAGGGCCGGGGCTGCACGGAAGTGAAGCCGCACGCAGCAGGCTGCTCTCATTGGAAGAAGACAGTCTCTCTCTCTCTCTCTCTCTCTCTCCCTCTCTCTCTCTATCTCTCTATCTGAACACTGATTGGATGAGCCACTTGCAACTGTACATCCACCTTGTATTCAGTCATTTGAATTGACCTTGAGTTAATGGATTTGGCTTGACCACTAGAGACTGTAAGAATGTAAAATAAAACTCTTTATGCCATTAGGACAATGTGGATGAGACCTCAATGGACCTTACTCAACAGCTGTCACAGAACCAGAGCATGCACAGCATTTTTATAAAAAAAGCATTTTCTGCAGGATTGCCTGTCTCATTTTACACGTTTTACAGTAATGCATGGACTCACTGTACGTTTCCATCTTTTCCTTGTCATAAGAAACAGTTATGCTCCTCAAATCAAGAGCACATGTAAAAATGTCTTGTTCACTGACATTTTTCTGAATGATTAAGGACTCATGATATCCATTTGTGAGTTGGATTTCAGTGAAAAGATCCAGTCACAGGTTTTATTTACAGCCAAAATGACTCTTTCAAAACATTCAAAAGCTTGGTTGTTTCTATATAATTGTTTCTTGGCCGTCTTGTTCCCATCTCTCATCATCATGAAAACCCAAATCTGAAGCTGTTGTGCAACATTTTTCCACAAATACCCAGGAATCATTAGTCAAACTATAGTGTTTGGAGAGGGCAGAATGGGCCTAACCTTAATGTTGTCAGGGGATAAATAAGCAATTTCATTTGGACTTCTGCCCGCCATTCATTTCTCACAGAATGTTTAAATCTGTGTTGTGAGGAGATGGAAAATGCAATCACAGCGGATTTGGTTTGAAAACAGGTTCACGTGTGAGTTTTTCCAAAGGAAATGGTTCCTGAGGAGCATGTATTCTGCTTGGAAACAGGCTCAACTCATAAACCTAAGGCATCTCCACTTTGATTAAATTACATGATGGTGGGTTGGACCCATCTCACCAGTCATTTGGAGCATTAAATTCTTGGACCTGTGCCAACGAGATAAAAAGCACGCACACATCTGAAACGGCTCATGGTTGGTTAAAGACACACCTCCAGCGAAGGAGGCAGACTGGTGTTGCATGTATTACCCTGTGTGAGTAAAATAACAAGCAAGTTTGCAGGACGTGTCAGGGATCGACTAGGATTGGCTCTGCTCTGAAAGTTTTATGGAATGGATTTTAGCTTCTGTCAAGGCTTCAGTAACCACAGCTCTTATAGCCTCCTTCTGTACCTCTGTTCAATCCATTTGCCTTTGTCACTGCAGGCTTTTACCACACTATATCTTGATCCATTCAGAATCAAGGCTGCTCTCTATTGTAATCCCAGTTTAATTGCCAGACAAGATGCTACAGGGCCAATCAGCCAGCGTCGGGCAGGAATGATGATCTATTTTCCCTGAATAGGATAACAGATGTTTGGGGTCTTGCACTCCCTTTCACAGTGACACACACACACACCCATTCACCACTTCCCCCACCTATCCTCTCCTCCTGCCCCAGGACTATTCAATCATTTGCTAGAATTAAAGTGACAGATGTCTGCGTCATGGAGGCTCCCATGTGGCAGACAAGATTACTGATTCTGCTTCGTCTTAAATAAAACAAAGGAAGGTAATGCTTGGCTGAGAAAGTGTTGATTCATGCTCTGAGAAGACATTAGTGTCTTTAATCATTGGAAATGTTGAATCCATAACATATGCATCTTTGTTAGTTTGTATACATTGCTAATACATATAATCTAGCAGTTTAAGTTAAATATGTATATCCAGGTATTCATCTATTAGGATAAGAAACATAAATTGATGTCTTAATCTCATCCCCATTAGAGTAAACACTGTTAAACACCTCATATGAGACTGAATTACTTATTAAGATGGACATTTTCTGCAGTGATAATGAGACAGTTCACTCAACAACAACTCCTGCCAGTGTTGTCACTGTTGTTGTTTTTTTTATTGTGTCCATCTTAATGAGTAGTGTTTCTAGTAGCATTTCTCTTCCAAGTCCTTCCTTCCACACCATTTACTGGTAAGAGTGCTAGAGTGGCTGTTTGTGTGTGTGTGTGTGTGTGTGTGTGTGTGTGAGAGAGAGAGAGAGAGAGAGAGATAGACTGCAAGAGAGAGAGCAAGGCCCTGGTGAACATACATCTATAAATATCACCCTCATTCATTTCACACTCCCAAGTTTCTCTCTCATTTGCGCTTTCTCTATTATCACAAACACTCTTACCTCGGATCATAACAGTAACACCATGTGTAGATGGGGATCCCAGGCGGTGTACTTGTCGCTGTTTATACGTAATCAGGAGTAATCTGCAGTGTCATGTTGTAGTTTCCGTGCTGGGTTTTATCATTTTTAAAGGATACCTGTTATGCTTTTTTGTTTTTTTTCCCCTTCCTTCTGTTTTTTTTTTTTTGTTCTTGTGCATGTGGAAGATCTTTTTTGAGCACTAAAGCAAGTCAACCTATTCTAGTAGTCACCCAAAAGAAAATTATGAATCTGAAAATGTGTATAATATTTCCTTTAAAACTGCAGTTTATAGTGTTTTAAATGGACATACACACATTTTGCATCAATTTATCGTTTCCACATGATTTGATACATTAGCATGATTTAAATGTGATTGTTGGATTTAGCCTCAAACATCGTAAACAACAAACAGCAGAGGGAGAACAGTAATCACATAAGAGAAGTCATATACATCCATAGCTTCATTATTCATTAAAAACCATTCTTAAAATAATGACATGCTTTGCATGAGGTAATGTAAAAAAACGAGTTTTTTTTTAAGCTTAAAACCTTCATTCTGACAGGTAAGCAGAGGAGGGCTCTGTGAAGCTCGTGCCTGTTTGGTGCAATACATTTCTACTGTGAGGCATAAAAAACACGCCTGTCTCCGGTCTCAGTTGTCGTGCTCCAGATATCAACTGAGCTCCTGACAGGCAGGAAAATTGCTACTTTGCAGTGAAATCCACACGGGATTTCACTGAAGGAGGCAGTTCTGCACAGATACAGACACATATACAAACTGACATATACAAATGCTGATGTAATCCTCTGAATCCTGTCTGTATGAACACATACAGTGCATACAGAGATATATACACGTTTTGCTTGTCTAGCTGTTTCTTTTAGTACGTATGCTCTGTTGAGTGGCGTGTGAGGATGTATGAAAGAGCGTAGTCAAGACCAACATTTGAATAAAGATAATAGGTGGGTTGACGTGAAACCGTAGAGAGATTACGCTAATGAGACATAAAACCAACACATAACGTAAGAACTGGCATACTGTACTTATGCTAAGGCTAAAGATGCTAAAAAGCCATTATAAAAGATGTTTAATGGGTTGCTGCAGGGCATTTGAGTGCTAATCCTATTTTATACAGTCAGTTGTGCCAATGCAAAAATTGTATTTGTCAAGCACAAGAGACTGGAGGGAAGGGCTTAAAACAGTTGGAAGGATACGCAGACACCAACCGAGGAAAAGGTTGCTGATGGGGTCGTGGTTTTCTGTTACTGAGTTGTGAAATTATTGCTCCGAGTTGAGGAATAACACAACCCTCATCCATGTAATACCCCTCTGCTGGTGGAGGCCTCTCACTCATAAACTCTGCAGGAGGGGGAGAGGGGGGGGTTGCACACACATAGAAATGTGTTTCTCAATCCTCTCTACCTATTACACAAGCACAAACACACACACACACATGAAACCACCCACTCTCACACACACTGAAACACTGTTTAATAGTTTATTGCGCCGGTGCCATTTCACACATACCCAGCTGATTCAAAATAACGCGATTGCATGGGATGCAGTGGGTGGGGGTGGGAGGTCTTTGGGAGGATGAGGGAGTGAAGGGGGGTCAGACAGCTGCTGTGTACAGTTACCATGGAAACCTTTGTCTATGTGGAGAATTCGACAGGGATGAGTGGTGTTATAGATTCAGTTTTAAGATGTTATTCTCTTTGAGGCTACCAAACAGAGATTTGCCTTTAGCATAGTTATGTTTTTTTAAAGTATATCAGACAAGCAACTTCTGACTCAAAACATGGCGGGCGTAACCCCACCCTGTATCAGAATCATTTTGATGCTTATTTGCTATAAATGTGTGAAAGGTAAGGGGGCTTTTATAATGATGTTAAAAATCTAATCATTTAATAATTTTAACTGGCAAAGAGACATAAATGGTTTAAAGAAATTACTCTCAATATGTCTATATTGGCACCAACAGTGAAGGACTCAGGATTCATTGTGAGTAAAAGTATTAATATATATGATATATGTAAAATACTTAATTGCAAATAAAAGTTATTCAAATTTTTTTGGGCTAAATCTTTTTTGGCGAAACGTACTCAAAGTATGAAAAGTAAAAGTACTAAATAGGCTGAATGGCCCTTTACAGAGTGTTAAAATATAGAATGCTATTTGATTATAAATATAAATATAGAATGCTACTATTTGACTGATGCATTAACATGCAAGCAGTGTTTTAATGACTTTATCCTGTATTTATTGGGTATTTTAATCTATGACAAACATCATTTAATTTGTTCATCTTATTTTTGTCTGTAAAACCTTGAAGGTAGTTTCAGCTATCAGATAAATGTTTTCATTAACAAAAAGTAAAGTATTTCTATCTCAAATGTGGAGAAATATAAAGGTGGAAGTATAAAGAAACAGAAAATAAAATAAATATTCAAGTAAAGGTACCGTAAAAATGTACATTAGTACAGCACTTAAATAAATGTACTTGCATGTATGTTTCTTTCTAACAGCTTCAATCCATTTTATATCTACTTCAAACCCGGGTGGAGTGGAAAGGTTTTGATCATACAGTGAGACAATAGCAAACTGATAACCAGAAGGCTCATCATTTACAGATCCCCATCAACAATTTTTGAGAGATTATATTCTTCTCCTCATATCATAAAACTTTATGAAGTTCTTTATCTTGAGGTGAAGTCATTTTCATAATTACAGTGGATGGTTCAAAACGTGGGGAGCATAGTGAGCATACTGTATCATACAGTGATGCTGATGCACTGTAATGTAACCATGGTGCCCTCTAGTGTCTCAAACATACTCTGCACATCTGTTACCAACGTTGTCTTTTCACATCCACCCTTTTTATTCTCACTCTATATCGCTGACTGTAGGCATAGTCAGGTGTCTTGTCAACCCCAAAAGTTTTCAGATGACACTGTGGGTATACTTTATGGCAATGACATGGCTAGCAGTACAAATAGCAGTTAAATTATTTGTCACTCAGGTGTGATAAATACAATTTTTAATTGAATGTTGGGAAGACCAAAGAGTTAGTCATTGATTTCAGAAGGAAGAAGGAGGAAGGTCTTCCCAGTGATAATTTAGGGGAGCAGATAGAGATTGTCTGGTCTTACATATATCTTGGTGTCTACCTAGAAGTTAAAGTAAATGTAACTGGAAAAAGAACATTCTGTATTCAGGAAGGCTCAGTCAAGAGTATTATTGAGGAAGTTCAGATCATTTAAGAGAAGTTCACCCAAAAATAAAAATTCAGTCACCCCCGTGCTAATGGAAAGTTGGGTGAAGCTTTGTAGTCCACAAAACATTTCTGGAGCTTCACAGCAAAACAGAGCTGCAGCATTCTCCTAAACAGCTGAAGTGGATTGTTTTAAAACATAAAATGAAACTAGCTTCACGCAGCTAGTCCAACTTAATCTCAGTCTCCAGAAACCCAGAATTTCCAAACTAATTTGAAAAGATGTTATTTACACTTTTTATAGCCAAAATCTTCACTTTAGCTGCTATGCTAAAAGCATTAGCACTAACCCTGTCTGAAGTGGGTGCACAAGCTTGACCATGCGTCTTTTCATATCAGTTTGGGATTTCAGAGCTTGAAAGGACATGGATTACTCAGGGTGAGCTGTATGAAGCCACTGTATGGGGTTTGTTTTGTTTTGTTTTCTTAACATTTTAAATAAAGTCTCTATTTCAGTTGTTTAGGGGAATGCTGCAACGTTGTTTTGCTGTGAAGCTCCAGAAATGCCTCAGAAGATATTTTGTTCCAGCGGCGGTCAGAGTTTTTAATTAGAAACTTTTTGATGTGTTCCAGATCAGTAGCATCTTTCAGTTGTTAGTCATGTCTCCAATGGGTTTTATGGTGTTATTTATTTGTTGTGTACTTTGAATGCAATGTCTTTATTGTTTGTAGTCTGTGTGAGCTGATTTCGTGGCAAATGAGTTTTTCCCCACAGGGATTAATTAAACTGTCTGATCTAATCTTGTCTTGATCCACAGAGAATGTAAGACAATTTATATCCTTGTTAAAGAACCACGAAGTAGACAGCTCAATGAAGTGGCGATACATTTGTACTGTAGAGGCATTCAGTTTTATTCAATTTGAAGAGAGTTCAAAGTTATGACACTTTAAAAAAAAAAAAAAAAGAAACACAGAAGCAATGTGGACGTATAACTGTCCAAGCTAACAAGCTGGGAACATTCCCAAATGCGCAGTGTACAAAATATCACAATGTAATATGTACAACACAAAAAGAACACAAATACACAGACGAGCACTCTCAGCTAGATGGAAACTGGTATTTACATGAAAATAAATAGAAAGAACCAATAAATAACATCAAAATGCATTGGTTGATGGGTGACATAAAGCTGGATCTGCTGATATAGAGCCGACAGCTGATTCTATATACTACAGGCAGAGCAAAGTTATTCTTCATAGTGGTATAACATACGCAGTCACTATAGAGGTTCACCAGCTCTTTTTGTATATAAATCTTTATCTTTTTAAATCCAAGTTTGTTCCCCCTGATAAAGTTACATTCAAGCCAGCTCAGGACACGGTTTAATAAGCCTGAAAACATAGACACGAAAAGATATTTGATTGGATATGGGATGAAAGTAGCGCTTCAGTTAGGCTTGGTTGAGCTTGATAAAAACTGGCTGTTAGCTGCTTCTGAATTCTCCGTCAGTACGAAGGGAACCCAGAACGCCACCGCTTCTCTGTTCGGCACACAACGTTTTCACCGGCATGTAAGACAAACGACCACATCAGAGAGGATATGATATAAAAAGACAGGTAAACATCTGCAAAGACAAAACTCCACCAGCTTGAGAACATCATCAGATCCATCATTTCTCTGGATAATATTCATACTTTTCTTCTCATTACATACAAGTAGGGATATACAAAACCTGTTACAGTTGTATACAGAAATAGAAAATGTGACCCTTGTATGACCTCCAGTAGATGATTGTCCCATCATAAACCAGTGATGGAACGATCCCATTTGAAGTCTCGAAGGGTTAGAAATCTATTTTTCTCTATTTCTATGTACCTCTTACCTCCGGAGATTGATTTATTTTCCTTCTTTAGAGTTGTGCGCTAATGGGGTGAAAGCTCAACAGTGAAACTTGAAATAAATAAAAAATAACGGACAACTCCATGTTCACAAATAAGTGGATAACTGCAGAGGTGTCTATTTAGCAAAACAACTGTAAACCCAAAAATCTCTCTCACGTAACATCAATAATAACTTGAGGACAAAAATGACATGGTACTGTACATTATCATCGGTTTTATATCTGTAAAGGTGGACAAAGAAAAAAGATATTAAACTGACATGTTTGTGCGTGTGTTCTGATGTGTATTCCTGTCTCGATACAGCAGTGATTGCTAATAACAATGATATATAATCTTTTTCAAGCAGCTCAGCGCATTTAATGTAGCTTTCCCAGCGTGCCAAACGGGCCTGGTAAACTCTGTCTCAGGCTCAATTTTAGTTGCTGAAAGTCACTTTCTGAACCAGATCTACGGTACTTGGCACCACAATAAAGAGAGGGAATACTAAGATCTATCCCGCACCAAACGCGACTGTATTTTGGGTTATCTTTGAAGACCTTTGACACCTCTCACTAACAGAATGATTCTCTCTCAACACAAGCCTGTCTCATACTTTATCTACAACAACTCAGATCATGGCTTAAATAAACACATCACACCTTAAAGCATCCATCCAGCTAAATCTTCCTCAAATTAAGTCTCTCATGTTTTAGCACGATCACCCTAGAACCCAAGGCCCTACCTCACCTCTACCTCTCTCTCGCTCCTCTTCCTCTAATCTCTTTTAGCCCTTCCTTTCCTCTTTCTCCTGCCAGAGTTCTCCTGGGGCTTCTCCTCTTTGCTCCCGGTCAACACTGCTCCGTTGGCGGCCTTGCTGAGCCCGTTGAGGGTCCCGTTAGAGAGGGCCTTGCCTGCTTTGGAGGAGGAGGTGGAGGAGGAGGCGTCGCGCCTGGGCTGCTGGCGGCGGTAGGTCTGGTAGTAGAAGTTGCCGAAGAGGATGATGAAGGTGATGGCGTAGCAGATGAGGGAGTAGTGCATCCAGTGGGGGAAGTCGCAGTTGACGTAGAGGGACAGGGCTGTGTGGCCGATGGTGACGTGGAACTGGATCTGAGACGCAAAGAAGGAGACGAAATCGCATTTTTGCATCATATAACTGTTTACCACTTTTCAGAATGGCCAAGATACATTGTAAGATGTGAGGTAAGATTAACCTTCTAAGATGTGTTAAAGGATAACTACCGTTTTTCACAACCTTGACCTTATTTCTAGCAAAATATATGATCATTTACTCACCCAGATAACTTTGGTGTCATTTGAAGTCGTTCGGACGAAATTAGATCCGGTGTAGCGCCGATATATCCATATAATGCGAGTGACGGGGCATCGACACACAGCCTCTATATAACGCATTATCTGCCACGAAACTGGTTCATTTCACGAATATTTTGTTACGATATGCTAGTGCTATTCCCCTCTGAGTCCGGGCTCGTCTGTTGTCAACATCCGGGGTCAAACTAGCAGTAGCAGCTACAGGTAAAGAAGCCGGGCTGTCGCGGGTGCGCACAGCTCAGAGCAGCATCTTCCAGGTCAGAGGTAGTAGGTCAACCTACAGACCCTGGATGTTGACAACAGACAAGCCCGGACTCAGAGGGGAATAGCACGAGCGTATCGTAACAAATTATTGGTGAAATGAACTAGTTTCGTGGCAGATAATGCGTTATATAGAGGCTGTGTGTTGATGCCCCGTCACTCGCATTATATGGATATATCGGCGCTACACTGGATCTAATTTCGTCCGAACGATGCCAAATGACACCAAAGTTATCTGGGTGACTAAATGATCATATATTTTGCTAAAAAATAAGGTCCAGGTTGTAAAAAACGGTAGTTATCCTTTAAAGGAATACTTGAAATCTGCCACACAGTGAGGCAATGTCTTACCATCTGGATGATGGTCAAGTACTTCTTCCACCACAGGTACTTCTGGATCTTGGGTCCACAGGAGGCCAGGCCATAATACAGGTACATCAAGACGTGGATTGCTGCGTTCATGTGCGCACCAAAGAATGCTGCAAAGAAAAGAAAATTACAACAGTGATATTAGTTTTGTTATGCCAGTTGTGGTGCTAGAAAACTAACAGTTTTGTTACACACATTCGGTTTTTATAAATCCTTTAACTCCCAAACTGTGAATACTTCACATTATTGACAACAATTTTCAACTCCATTTAAGATATACTATGCAGGACTTTCCTAAAATAAAAAAAAATCAATGTATAGACTACAAAAACAGCCCTTCTCAGTCATCACTTATGACCAGAGCGTGTGGTGGTGTCTGTATCTGCAGAGACGCTGCCCTTTGCCTGTATTTTCTTATCCTCTTAAGCCTTTGTTGTGTTCAGGATGTTTCTGGGCGTCAACCTCGGCCTGTCATGGATGTATAAAGAGCAACGGCTCTGCGTGTCTGTTTGATCGAGGGCGGGTCGGGGCTACAAACACACAGCAGAGAGGCAAACAGTGGGTAGGGTGAAGTGTGCACTTTGGCTGCAGTCACACAAAATCCGGAGGGTTGTGAAGCTGTGGGCGCGTGTGCTTTAGAATATAACCGCCATGAAACAATCAGAAAAGGTTTCATTTCTCTGATTCACTGCTTTGTTGCTCCCTCTATTCATTCACTCTCAAGCTTGGGCTCTAGCTGCTCTCTCTCTCTCTGATGGCTAGAGTTTGCCCCTCAACTGTTGAGCCAGGCGGAGGGACAAACTTTGAATGGTGTGATTACAAACAGCACCCAACAAATCCTGCGTAGTATACCTTTAACACAGAGATTAACAAGAAATGATTCAGCACTGTGTTGGATTATTATTTATCTACGTCTTTGCAATATGTTTCTCATACTGATGGCATGGACGAATTATGACACATGACAAAGGCCCCCTGGGCACAGACATGGACTTGGTTTGGGACCAGGAGATTAAAAAACATGACCCAGAAATGCCTAGATTTGACTGAGCTCTTTGACTCTGCATGGCTTCAGGGCCCCTTGACACCTGCGGGCCCCTGAGCCTGTGCTGGTGGATCCATTTTGTAATCCATCCACGACAGGGAAATAAACGAAAGCCCATAGCTTCCACAAAAATGGGAAAACAGCCGCACAACTTATGGTACACTGTGGTACATTGTGGAAAGCACAGTATAGGTGATTAGCAAAGGAAATAAGGGGTAAAGATCACAACTATTTTCATTGTTTGATAACATCTTTGTAGGCACACATAGAGCTAAAAGCGTAAAGTAGAGCTCTACTGTAGCATGAGGTACTCACACTGTCCTCCTGCCACCCACTTGATGCCGATCCACCAGAGCGTGAACATGGTGCAGTGGTGGTAGACGTGCAGGAAAGTAACCTGGTTGAATTTTTTCCTCAGGATGAAAAACACCGTGTCCAGGTACTCGATGCCCTTGGAGACGAAATACCACCATAGAGCTCCTGCCACCTGTCTCAGACAGAAACATGAGAATTGGTTTGAAGGGAAGAGAAGGCAAGTGCAGGTGGAGGAAGGAAACACAAGGAAAAAAGAGAAACAGACAGTTGGAGACGTCGAGGAGTTGAACCCCAGGAGTTACCTGAGGCCGACTCGACTGCGTCACATGTGTAACTACGTCATGGAGCAGAGGGAAGGAAGGTGAAACTGAACACCTTCAGTGATCCCTCTTCCAGCTCGCACTTTTTCTGATAACAGAAGCACGGTCCAAATGAACAGAAGCTGATCATGTTTCTAAAAACCAGTTAGACTGGAGCTTCACTGGCACCCTTACCAGGGTTTTCTTAATTATTTGTAGAGTAGTGTTACAGTAGAGCATGATACGTTGTTGTAAATTAGTAGAGGTGTCTTGTTCCTTTTGGTAACAAATTACTGCACACTTAGGCTGAACGATATGGTAAAAAGAATAAAAATGAATGTGATCATATACAGATATTCCAGTTGCAGTATGATTTGTGATCGGTGGAAATGATCATTTTTGCATTACAATTCTCATTTTCAATGAAAATACTAGTAAAGTCATGATGGTGCAGCATTTGTTGGGGTCTTAACTGTACATTTTGTTATTATGCTGTTTTGTCATTTACTTTACCTCTATCAAAGTACAGCTTCTCAATTTGGATATAGCACTTAGCCATATTGCTATTTCAATAATACCTCAATTAATTGTGCAGCCCTACTGCACACACATAAATCATATGAAAGTAAGTTACATAATATGCCATTGTGGTAAATGCTCCATTTCTATTAATACAACTGAGTGTGTGCGTGTGTCTCTATGTGTGTGTCTACAACCTCCTGCAACACTCACCCTGACTTCATTGGGATCATCTGAGTAGTCCACAGGTTGACAAATGTAACTGTAGCTTGCCGCCCGCGCTGCCATAAACAGCTAAAAGGGAAAAAAAAGAACATCTCTGTTGAATCACTGATAATAAATGGACAAAGACAGAGCCGCACAGTGAGAGGGACGACAGAGGGACAGAGACAGAATGAAGGCAGAGAGCTTTTGCCATATAGCGATATCCAAAATCTAAGACTCTTGTCATGATCATAATATGATATATAAAAGATACTGCCCAGCCCTCGTTTGAGATAAAAGTCCAATAATAACCTACCTCTTTAAAGATAAAGAAGTTGAGGAAGACCATGCTGAAGTTGTAAACAATAAGTGTTTTGCGGAGCTGGAAGGGCTCTCTGTTCTTCATGTATTTGGGCCCCAGCCAGAGAAACAGCAGGTAGGAGGTGCTGATGGCCAGCGTGGGCAGGGGGTTGTCCATCAGAGGCCATTTCTCCACCCGCTTGTCTGTGGGACAGAGATGCTCGGAGCATTACATAACTATTCTTACTGTTCGCAGCACACTGACACAGTGTGGGTGCAGTGTCAGCTTATTTAAAGAAGAGTGCAGGTCAAACTGGTGCCGAGTACAGACGGCAGATTTTGTCCTGAGGTGACCTGTCTGGAGGTCAGCTGGGTGTCAACACCATTGTTTAATGGTTCACGTGATACTATCAGAATGTTATGTGTGTGTGTGTGTGTGTGTGTGAATGTATTTTATCCTGCGAGAAGAAATAAACTGTATTCATCCCAACAATATTTTTCATTTTATTGATTTAGCAGATGAGTCAAAACTGATTCCACTTTAGATGCAACAAGCCTGTTTCTGACTGAGTCTTTAAAGGAAGAACATAGCTGAAGATGTACAAATAGTGTATACACACAGGAATGTGTATTAAAGGATGAGTTCACCCAAAAAATGAAAATTCCATGCAGCTTGTCTGGCGCAATCCAAGTCTCAGGAAGGATATTTTTACTTAATTTGGAATTTCTGGGCTTCTTTCATACTTTCATACATTTTAAAAGAATCTACTTCAATTCTTTAGGAGAATGCTGCAACACTGTTGTACTGTGAAACACCAGGAACATTTTGTGTACTAATATGAAACTTCACCCGACTTTCCATCAGCATGAGGGTGAGTAGAAAATGATTACATTTAAATTTTGGGGTGAACTTATCCTTTAAGTCACTTTTAAATCACCATTCTCTCTCAAATCTCTTACACTGACTCTCAGACAATACAAAAAATACAAGAGTATTACCTGCAATAGTTAAGGTCCATTTGTAGAACTCTATGGTGTCATTAATTAAATGTGTGACAATCTCCATGGCTGTGGCCGATGACCTTAAATTAAAAAGACAGGTGTGAGAAAGGAGGCCTCTGAACTGGCAGCTTTTATTAAACACAGCCGGATCCACTGAGTGAGAGATGGTGTCAGCATCCAGGAGATCAGTAACCAACATCATCACCCCGACCAGGCTTATTTCTTTAAACTGGAACATCATAATAATTCCATTTTTAAAATGATTAATCTAAAAGAAACGGACCCAGGCCAACAGACGGCCAGCTGTAAGCCTATAGGGGTCTGTGGCCCCCATGAGGCCATGATAGGAGCTATAGGCTTCATTGCGCACAAAGGCTGGGAGCACCGGCCGGCAGAGCGCATGTGTCAGCAGATTTTTTTGGCTTGAGCACGACCACCAGCCAACCTGGTGGCCCTTATAACGAGGAGGGGGGTTGCCTCGTGCCCCAATTTGACGTTGAAATGGGTCACCTCCTATGTAGTGGCAGACTGACGCATAGGCTGGTAAGCAGTGGAGTGCACAGTCAGACACAGTGTGATTTAATGATCCCATAAGGATGACGCCCCTCTCTCCCCCTCTCTCTCTGTCACTTTCTCTCTCTCTCTCCCCGCTCTCTCGCTTTCTCCCCCCAACCCCACCCCCCCAGCCTGGAGCGGATCAGGCGCTGCTGCAGCATCTGGTCCTGCACGCGTTCTCCTCATACAAACTGCTCTGATAAAAATGATTAAAAAAAACCTGCCCCACTGTCTGAATAAACATTTAACCACATGTTATCTTATAAAAGGCCTGGCCTCATGTTGATACAGCAGCATCGTTCACCATTTGAATGGCGGATTTGCATTCTGCGGCATGCAGTCCGGCCTAACGAGGCGCTCCTGTTATCAATATGATTTCTCTCAGCTGTTTTCGTCTCAGATCTAAACACGACCACTCCTCATAAGAGACATAACATCAACCACATGAGTGCGCACAACACACAGCAGCCCATCATATCGACATATTGGTCTCGCTTTCTCCTCCGTGCGAGTGAGGATGCTTATTACCTTACCGTGTCGGCGCTTTAAAGATCCGTCTATAATGACTTTCAATGCAAGGTCATGCAGTGTGCGTTATTCCGGCTCGTAATCGACTGAGCTTGATGTCTGTGAGTTGATGAATTGTTCCGTACACAGTGTGAAATAAACGGGCCGCCGGACGAGCGGCGATGGCATGAATTTGTCGTTAAGGGACCACACTGGCCTCCACTGCGCGTCTGCTCCACTGAATTCCTCCTCTGAGCCCCGCAGCGGCAGCGGCCAGGCAGAGGCAGTACACCTCACACTTCCGCTCACAGTTTCAAAATAAAACAGCATCAACGCATGCTCCTGCAGCTCGACAGAAAGTGAGAAAACAAAAGTACCTGATGTCTCAATATCAAGACATTAATTTATTATATTGCAATTATTTCGACAGCTATTGCACGATTAAAGCGGAAATTGTATATATATATATTTGTAAATTTCACTTTTATAATTCAAATGACGATGATGTGATTTGTATGTCTGTGTGAGTGACACAATTTACCTTTATCAAAAACTGCCAGTCTTGCAATTTGTATATTGACCATGTTGGTATTTTGTTGATATTTTCATTTATAATTAATTGCACAGCCCGACATTATATTATAATGTGTATCAGTAATAATACAGCCAGACGTTTCATCTGTTAAATCCTTAGGTCTAAATCAATGTAAATTCAACGTAACAATTGATAAGTTTATCTTTTAAGTATTTAACCGCTGAGTGTGGGAGCTCATGTTGTGGCGATTCATCATCATCAAGTCTCCAAACAAAATCTTTTTATTTGAAAACAGTCTCAGCGTGTTTCCGGCTTGCTTCTCTCTGTCTGTCTCGAGCTTGACGCAGCTCCGCTCCTTCGGTGACACTTGACTGCTGGGATGATGGAAGGATGCTACGCGCATGCGCACAGATGGAGGCGGATGCAGCTGCAGCAGCAGCTACTTCAGCTTCGTCAAGCCTGACACACACAACCAGAGTACTGCAGGCACAGCAGGGCTGTGGCTTTCAAAATAAGACTGTAAAACTAATCGCCTAATTGTACTGCACTATGGTGAACATAACACGTTATAAGTGAGTCAGTATCGATCTAAAATAGATAAAGAACCTGGTCTATTGCATTATGGTGCTTGATAGTCTTATTATAAAAGTGGCTAATGGATATAAGTAAGGGATATTATTGAATAACATAGCCATATTAATAAAATATAGAGGGCTTTATGAGTAGTCTAATAGAAGAGTGTGTAGTAGCCTATTAAAGTTATTTTGATCCCCAGTGGTTCAAACGTTTAAACTAAACTCTACACAGAAAAAGCCCCTTCTTAAATCTTTTGTAAGTGCCTCTTGCTGATGATTCTTAAACCTTCGGCTAGGCTATATATCCCATCAGACTTTTTAAAGGCTGAGGATGATGTCGGTGAAGGGAAGTCGCAACCACAGCCCACTAAAATTGTTTTGTTTTGAAATTCCTGACCGGATCTCCGTATCTCACTCCGTCCGGCTCGACACCTGGTGGCTCCGCTGGTGCACCGGCTTCTCTCTTGTCCTTAGCTGCGCCGATTTATTTGTTGATATCTATAAATTACATGTTTTCTGCCTGTTCCTGTGACGTCAGCAGCGCACACTGACTCTCCGCAGGCTTTCTGTGCGAAGAAAGGCGGAGATGCGCTCTGTGGACTCGCTTCACTGATGGTCGTGAGCTTCCATCAAAGGCCCATTTCTATGATCACTGGAGCTAGTTGCTCATATGAAAATGGTCCGGTGAAGTACAGCGGCGGGTACCGGAGGGTTTTACAGCGATTAGGGTCAGGACTGTCTCTTGAAAGATGAAGATTTGGAGCACGGAACATGTTTTCAGGTTGGTCACACTGGGGGTTATTTTTCAGAGTGTCCATGAAGGAGAGTGTGCTGGTCTGTCGTTGCAGGACTAGGCTGGTGGGACCTTCAACTTCATTAACTGAGTTTGAATGCATCTACATGTAATTCAGCTCTGAAGCTCATGATTATATGATCGTGGTCAGTACAGTCCACCTGCTCTGATGGTGAGTCACTTTATGAGCATTAACATTAGGAGTCAGCCACAACCACAGCCTTCACAGTCACAATCCTGTCCAGAGAACCACATGTGAAGTGTTTATGGTTGATTCAGCCTGGTTTAATTACCCTGTGTATTGTCTTAATAAGGACACCATAACACATTCCTGTACACTCTGCCAAGTTATCAAAAGATGACCAATAGTGAAATATGTTTCTTCCCCTTCATGTTCTTTTGTGCTGTTGTGTGTGCAGTTACCCCTGGGAGACGGTGATCAAGGCTGCTATGAGGAAGTACCCAAACCCCATGAACCCAAACGTGGTCGGGGTGGACGTGCTGGAACGCAATCTGGATGAGGAGGGACGCCTGCACAGCCACAGACTCCTCAGCACAGAATGGGGCCTCCCGAGCATTGTGCGAGCGGTCAGTCATCAACACACACACACACTAAAATGTGTAGAAATATATGGGCATAAGTTGCTCTGTCCCACATTATGCTCATTATCCGCTTCATACTTTCATACTGTCCATTGCTGCAGCACCTCTATTCACCCTCTGAATGCTCAGTTTTGGTGCCTCTCTCTCACAGGCCTGAGGAGGCACTGACACTTTTGATACTGTCAAAGTATTTATATTGGACCTAGACCTGCTTTATGATCAAGAATGACAGGCTCCTGCTCATGCTGCTGTACTTACTGTGTATTATGTGGTTTGACAGATACTGGGAACCAGCCAGACGCAGACGTATGTGAAGGAACATTCCATAGTCGACCCAGACGAGAAAAAGATGGAGCTGTGCTCAACAAATGTAAGTTCATACCGAGTCCATCTATTCACAGGTATTACTGCTCTTCATTGTAATAGCAACCTCTGTTTCTAAATCAATAATGTGCACTGTGTTTGGATCATAAGATATCAATGCTTCACATAAATGAGAGAATGTACTTTTTATTTTCAGATTACTCTCACCAACCTGATTTCAGTAGACGAGAGGCTTCTTTACAGGCCGCACCCCGACAACCCTGAGGTGTAAGTACATCGTGCGGTTCATTCATCTTTGCATTTCACCCGTGAAAACGTTCCTGTGTATGGAGTGCGAGTGTAACATTGCGCAGAGAGATAGGAATGAGTTAGACCCTGTGTTCTTACAGATACACAGTGTTTGTCCACATCTTACAGTAATCATACTGTCTCTCTCACCTGCTCCCCAGCACCGTCCTCACCCAGGAGGCCATCATCACAGTCAAGGGAGTGAGCCTAAGTAGTTACCTGGAGGGGATGATGGCGAGGAGAATGTCAGCTAACGCCAGGAAGGTAACGACACACACATATTTATGAGCTTATTTGATCTTTTGCATGTTGTCTGAACTTGAGGAATAAAGATATTGCTGGAGATTTCTTTGCATGTCTTCTTACTGGGACTTTACTGTCAAACATTCCTATTTCCATTGGTGTTCACCTTCTTTAATCTTCTGTTTCTCTGTGTGAATCTGTAGGGTTGGGATGCTATTGAGTGGATTATTCAGAACTCTGAAAGAGAGAACGTACCTCTCTGTGACGTTTACTAACTCTGGTAACTTCTTCTCTTTGCTCTCCTTTGCAACTGTGTCCTTCAGTGTTACCAGATTATTTATAAGAATGGAACTTTTTTTCTCTTCACAAAAGTTTTGATACAATTCGTGTATTCATGTGCCACATAATGCTCAGTGCTCTTCTGTTTTGCAGCTCTACAGTGACGACTACTTGCCCTGGCTACACCTCATAAACCACCGGGGATTCTCAGCATCTCGAGATCCTCTGCAGTTGGTACTTACACCGTCTGGGAGGTTTTGTCGGGTTCTCACCCCACACCGCCTCTCTCACCTCTGGAGTAAATGCACTGGAAGTTCAGACGGACAGTGAAACGCTGCCGAAGCTGAACGATCATCAAAGAGTGTTAAAAGCTGGATTTAAGGGTTGTGGGTCCACGTCTGGTAGATGTGGCTCAATGCTAAGTCAGTACTCGATAACCCATTAACAACAATTCTAATGAAGGCGAGCGAGGAGAACGGGACAGTTTCCCTCTGCTGTCAAGGGGGCTGCATCAATATCGTGAACCAACCAGACTACACTGGTTTGAATATTACTCTTCCACATTTCCTTTGCTCTCATGTCATATCTTAGCAGAGGAGCTGCAGGGGAGGAATGCACGAGGTTTACGCACACAGTTTCTAAAAAAAACGACGTATGGTACGATGACAATATGCAACAAACTTTGTTACTTTTATTTGAACTGTCTCCTGTCATGTCAAACACTGGCGACTCCTATAGCAAGAGTTCATGTCAACAAGTTGTTACTGGTGCTTATCATTCGTCAAGACGCACAAACTGTAGATGGGGGGGGGTATTCAAGACAAGAGCTACAACATCACTAATGCAGCTTTAGATAGAAATTAGAAGAAATTATATTGTTTATCTCTGAAAACAAAGTTGGGAATGTACCGTTGACATTGCCTTCTTCTTCTGCTGTCACAGCAATGAAACACTGGCACCATTTAGATGTAAAATTAATGTGCAGTATTGTCTTTAGCCTGCTGATTTGTATTTGGCTTAAAAAGGAAGATTAGGATGACATGTTAAGTGAATAAAATGGGTGGATTCACCCATTTATATGGACTTAAATTGGTGCCTGTGTGTTATAGCTTTGACAGCAGTAAAACACATCCATGCCTTTGACAGTCTGACACTTCATGCTTCCCAAATGTTGAACTGCTCCATGAAAGCTACCTACACACCCTGAGCAGCAGGGCAGTACTGTATGTGCAATGCTTCAGTGGGAGTTGCACACAATTACAATTACGACTTATGTGCTAAGTCATATTTCTTGGTAATATTTGAATAATATTTGTAAAAAATATTATTTATTATCAAACATGGTGTCCATTTTTAGCATTGTTTATATTGTCTGAGTGTCATGATAAAATAAGTTGCATTTGCTTTATTAATTTTAACTTCAACTACTGAAACAATTAAAACAATTGTTGGAGAAAACAATGTCTTGAAACTTGTGGTCACTGGTTTTGTTGTCGATCGAGTTCATTGCTAGACAGGAATATTATACTGCTGACAAAATAACGCCCTGGAATTATTTTTGGTTCAGTGGAGAAGATCCAATTGTATTACAAGCAGGATTCCTACACCTTTACCATAGTCAAATTCAAGCACTTTTAAGTATTTTCAAGGTGCATGTTCAAGGTTTTCCAGCAAAATATATCTGCGGTAAATGACATTTATATACATATTCTGTAATCTGTATATACTCAAAATGACACATTAAAATCAATTTAAATGTGCTATAAACAACCAAAATTTCACTGTTCCATTCTACAGAAACATGACAAATTACACAAAAAAGTGTCAAAAATGTGTCACCTGAATGTTAGTACACTTGGCCTGCTACATAATCTAGTTGAGCCTATATAAAGTTTTGTAAGAGTAATGATGTGTGAAAATATTACTTACGAAAAGTGAAAGTCGCCAGTATGATTAGTACTTGACTAAAGATATAGAAGTATTTGATATCAACTGTACTTAGGTATCAGACATATTCTGACAATAAATGTACTTCAATATCAATTACATGTATACATTGTATATTATAGGTCAACCATCGGCCTGGTTGATTATTGGATCAGATATTCAGCATCTGTCTGATTATTAGAATCAGCGTTTTTATCTGATTGCAGATAAAATAAATGTATTTCAAAATGTGCGACTGACTCTGATGAAGCATGTAATCTTTAAAGTATCTCCTAACTACAGTTATCAAATAAATACTTAGTAAAAGTACAGTATATGACTCCAATGTGTTGTGGACTGGAAGCAAAAGTAGCAGAAAAGGGTCGTACTTAGTTACATTCCATCACTGTATAAAGCAACTAATGAAATAAAATCATAGCACTTTCCTGTACCACTGTACAAGTTGGGTGAGGTGTTATCCAATACCCATACCAATTTCTTTTTTAACTACCACCTTGCAGTTCATCATTTTGTCCAATAGAGGGCACAAGCCTGCTGTTAGCAACAGGCAAACCTGCAGAGCAGCTCCTTCACCTTCAACAAGAAACCAGAGTACAACATTTAACAATTAGAGAACCCAGAGAAGTAAAAGGCAGACAAAAGTTATTCTCTTTCATTTATTCCACAGAACATAAACAGAACGCATCGCATAGCATGTACATCAATCCTCACTGTCTGAGCAGTGACAACAGAAAGTCAGGGTCAAATTGCACCTTCATACCATTATTTGCATTCCTTCAAACCCAATAGAGCAAGCTGAGCCACTTGCTAGGATCTTAATAAATAAATAAGTAAACTCAATTAGATGTGTGTTTTAAAAAAATCATGCAGGAGGCTACAGAAAAATAACATCTCAACTTTGGTATCAGAGCTTCAAATCTTAACATCTGCTGATAATGCTAAAAAAAACAAACAAAACAAAAAAACAAAAAAAACAGCATCGGGATCTGAAAAGATTGCAAACAAGGATTAAGCTGTACCGGTTTCAAGTTTTATGATAAAAGGCACACACCATTGTTATATTATTGACTTTGATATCTTTGGTAATACTGCACTCAGGTGCTATAGCTATAGCAGCCACAGCAGGAACATGAACACACAACTCATTAAAAAAGTCATATCAAATCTTTATAAAAGTGAAAAACAACGAAGAAAAATAGAAAACATACTGTGGTGTGACAACATAATGAACAATTACTGACCCCGTTGCTTACATTCATTATCCCTTAGGTACCGCAGCAACTCAAGATTTACTCCTCTCAGTGCCAAACACAATATTACTGCAACTTTGCATCCCATCCCCCCACCCCACCCCACCCCCACCATGTGAGCAGGCCTTCTAATATATTAAACAAATCGCAATTTCAAACGTCAAACAAACAAGTTTGAATAATCTTCCTATTTCCTGTGTTGGAAAAACAAACAAAACGAAAAAATTAAATAAAACCACATTCTTCATATCAGGAAACACAAGTGTGCACATCAAAGGTCAGGTTTACTTTGAAGGTGTCATTTCACACAGCACGTTAAACTAAGACTAAACTCTGACAAGTGTTCCCTTTATCCACCTACAGGCCGACTGCTCCGACATCTCTCCTCCTCTCGGTCACATTCACTCACTTTCAACAGCGAACTCTCCCAGGAGAGTCTGTCCTCTTTCAAAAGAAACATGATTGCATAATTGTCCCGCTGCCTGAGCCCCCTCCAGTCTTACCTCAACTAAAATACACATCCAGGAATTGATAGTGCCGTTAAACGAAAAAACAATATGGTACACGTATATGTACAGTATGTACAGTCAGTTCATCTGGATTTGTTTTGGTATCAGAAGTTAAAAAGGTTGATAAAGTCTTGAGGGGAGAGGGACATGGTGCAACTTTCTGGGTTGTTGGCTGTGCAGGGATGGTTTGTGTCCTGTGAAAAAGAAAAGAAAGACACACACAACAATCAATATTACATTTTGCTTCCGTTTCATCTTCAAAGTGCAGCTTTACGAGCAGGTCTCACGTCCACTTTGATCAAGTGCAGAGTGAAAAGCGAGAAAAACACACTACCTTCCAGAAGAGGATGTGGCAGTGTGTGCAGAAGTGCAGGGTGTCACTGTACTCCTCTCTGTGAGGGTAGCAGCGGCTCAGCTTGAAGTACATCTTCTTCCACTCCAGGTGACCTTTATCTGACACCATCAGGCGCTTTCGAATCTGAAGGAGAAGAAGAGGAACACAGACTTTTAGACACAATCCGGGGAGAGAAAAATACTTTGAAATATCTACTTTAATCTTAGCTCTCATGAGAATGTCTTTCACACCTCAGTTCACTACCTCACACAAAGGTGGAGGTTTTACTAGCATTAGTGGAGAGAGTATTTTCTCCCAAACAGAAACTCAATGTAAACCTGTTGGGAAGCTATACTGTAACCTAATTTAACATAAAGCCTGAGACCTCCTCACTTGTTATCAAGTGCATGCTTTGGAGCCCGCGGCTGCTAGGTTACCACTCTGCGGCCTCCGCTTTCCAGCAGCAACTTGTTTATCAGAGATGCTTGACCTCTTTATGGAGTGATTTTAATGTTTGTCAAGAAGACTGCTCCGTTATCTCATTTTACCTGAGTATGTAACCTGGAGGTCATGTGGAGCAGTGATACAGTTTACAATGAGGAAAACAACTAGAGCATATTAAAGGGATCATCCACTGATTTCTACGTGCCTGTCTGTCTGTGAAGTGGTACTGGCAGAGTTTCTTCCACAGCAGCCGGTCCTCAGTGAGCGCCCCCAGGTCAGGGCACACCTGACCCAAGCTCACCAGGTCCCTGCCGTCTGACAGACGCTGCATGATGTTCAGCTGCAGACTGACAGGCAGCTCGGTCAGGGTCATGCCTGTAGATGTGGGCTGAAGGGAACAGGAAGCAGAAAAAGTTGTAAATATAACAGGAACTTGCATTTCTTGCAAGTCCTCAAATTCTCGTTTGGTCCTTACCCTGTTGATCTGGATGCTGTCCAGCTGCTGCTGCCACTGCATGATGTTCTCCATGCGATGCACCCAGATGTTGATGTTCCCCACCAGGACCGACTTGCCCATGTCTTGAACGAGACCACACAGCGAGATGTAGAGCGACTGCAGCAGCTCCTTGATGGGCCGGACGTTCTGCTGGTCATCGAGAACTGAGGAGGGGATCAGGAGAGATTCACTGAACTCAATTTATCGCTGTGATAATAACCTAGAAAGTGTTGTTTAAAAGCCTGGGTGTCACAGAGTGATTAGTATCCACCGGGCAAACGGCCAAACGCTGATTTATCGTGAGTCATCGAAAAAACACATTATTAAACCAAATGTTTTGGAGTGGCTGTACTCTTCTCCTCTGACGCTCATAATATTTTGCCAACAGGTTTCATAACTCCACCTAAACAACCTGAATCTCTGTTTAGCAGAGGGAACATTGAGTTTACACTGTGGCTTGCAGAGGAGTCTGGTGACTGTCAGTGTTTTTCACCGTGCCATTAAAGCACTAAATTTACTCCCAGGCCTCCTTCAGATGTGGTCAGGGCTCATTTCCTCACCTATTGGTGCAAACAACCGCGCAGGAAGGCTTAATCATCACTCTACTTTAATTATGTGCGTTTACGTCTTTGAGGAAGATGAGGAGTCTACTCCGTCTTTCTAACAATAAAGAAAATGAAATAGACTGAATGGGTCTGCATAGAAGAGGTACATGCGTGTATGTCTGAGACCATAGCAGAAAGATAAGAACCCCTGGAGGCATAAAAGAGAGAAACCGAGAGGCACACTAGTTGAGTGTCTCTTGGAGAGCGACGGGGCTCACCTTTCTGTACCACTCTCTCCAGAATATTCATGTAGTTCTTCTGCGCCACACCGCTGAGCGAGGGGAGCTGGGACTTGGCGATAAGCTCGAGGAGCTAGAGCAGAGAAAAGAGACAGAAAGAGAGAAACACAACATAAATTTCAACCCGTCAGCCGCAGAGACTCTCTGTTCCGTCGCCTCATTACTTAATGTTTGCTATGCTGCATTCTTACAAAGGCACTTGCAAGCATAACAATAAATGCTGCCTAGAACAAAATCTGGAGACATTCCACTCGGTCATTACTCTCAACTGATGCTGGACTCAACCTCCATATAACAGCATTCTTGGCTCTCGGTCTCTTCAGGGGGAAGAAGCTACTGGAAAGGTGCTGGACAGCAGCCCGGGCTGTCGACAACATCAGCCTCCACAAACAAGCTTTTAATCATTTGACTCCTGATCCTCCTGTCATGTGAATTAGCCGAATCATTTGACAGAGAGTGCGTGCACTTGTGTGTTCATGCCTGCTTGTGTATGTCTGCGAGGGTTGTTGCTTTTGGCTGGCGGACAAACAGCGGCTTCCAGGGTGGCATGTCTGGCATCTAACAGATGCCGTGACATCATGGAGAAACTCGAGTTCTCCCCCTTGCTCCATTCTGACCGGAGCATGTGACCTGGTTATCAGATCATTATATTACGGGGGTACATTCTGGTGAACTGGAGGGGATACTGAGGGCGATTGAAAAATGCAAGTTCATCACTAAAGATAGCACCGATGTCTGAAGCATTCAGACAAATCCTAAATCTGGGAGTCTTAATAACGCCCAGCTTTAGACTAAATTACTTCCCTCCTACATCCTCATCCTCTCCCTCAGTTTTGACCAATTTTAAGCTTCTTCGCTCCCTCCTGGCTCCCTTTTTTCATTCTTTCCACCTCCATTCCTAAAACCTAATCCCATGCCCCTCTTCTTTTAGCAGCTCATCAAGCGTTCCTCTCTTTGTAGAGCAGCCGGGCAGAACAATGTGCGTTTCCGTATCTACTTTTAGCCCCCGCTGTTCGCTAAACTGCACTTCATACCTTGGCGTGCGGCTCTCACTTTTCCACAGACACAGAAACAGTATCAAAAGTGCTGTATCTTCTTGTTTTGATAAAACGGCGCTGCTGAAATGTGTTCATTTTAGGTTTCTGTCTCCTTGAAGTAACCTCCATGAGAAAAGAGAGGCCGCTCGCTGTCTCTTTGTGGACGAACCTGATCCGTGTAACTGAGAGGGAGTTAAATGAACCCGCAAATGCCATCAGACACAACCAGTGAAGAGCAGTGACCTAGGACACCGTGTCCAGATGAGACGCTAGTGTTACACAGCCGTATTGTTCTTTGGGCTTACCACACTACACTGCACTTGTTAGCTGGGGCCTGCACTAAAAGGTCAATCCAAAACTTCAACAGAGACAGACACATATGGCCAACTCTCTGTGGAAAGTTAAGTTTGAAAGAGATTCGAGATAAACTTCGATTACTTGTGGAATAACAGAATATTTTGTATTCTGATGTCTCAGGGATATTATTATGCAGATACGTTATGCTTTAGATAAAAAACAACAAAACAGCCTTAAAACATGATCCTCGGCTGAAACAGGGAATAGCTTTGTCTCCCCCTAATCAATCTTGAATTGGTACATTCCACCGCATTTATCAGGACGGCTGTTAAACAGGAAAGATTCAGAGAAATCCAAGTGAAAATAGTGGCATGGGATGAGACAGAAATGAGAGCAGGAGACACACAAAGGGCGGCCTGAGTCTGGCAGAGACAAGCTTGTGTATGTGTGCTTGTGTTTGGGGGTCTGAATCACCTGACAACCACCGGGTCTGGTTTCATAAACCCCTGTCGGGTGGTCGCACCTCACCGCACAGCTGTCACCCCCCCAGCCTCCCCCCTCCCACCAGCGCAAGGAGAACACGACCACATGCAGCCCTCGGCTCACATGGGAGCACATGTGGGAGAGCTGGTGTTTGGTTCAGTCCGGTGACACTTTAATGGAGAAGACAAGCTCCAGATTATCTATGGATATCTTCTATTGATAAAGTTATAATGAATGTTGGCGATGTCACACGATCCCCCCTTTCACAGAGCCATTTGGCATCCCTAGTGAAAATACTGTGATAGTTATTAGATGTTTTAAAAGGTCCAACATTTTCAGGTGCATCAGTTTTACACTTCTTATATAAAATGTGAAGTGAACAAATACGAATTAATTTTAAATACAGCTAAATTTAGGGATGCCAAATGGCTCTAGAAATCCAATTACACCAAAATGTCATGCTATGACACACTCCTACCCTTACACACACACACACACAGAGACACACACACACACTCCCTGGGTTGGTATCATTGCCATTGAGAGACCCCGGTCTGCAGAGCATTGATAAGAGCCTGGCAAAAGCCTACACACCCTCTTAACCTTAACCCCTTCTCTGCCAAAAACAAAACATCTCCTATTAACAAAAAAGGGACAGAGGAAACTGGAAGAAAATAAAGAGATGAAGACTCACTCGGACGACGTAATTAAATCTCCTCGTGTCCTTGATGGCGCTGCAGAAATCTAAGCGGTTGAAGGCCTCTCCCAGTGTACAATATCCGTGGCGCTGGGGGAATTTAATTATCAGGGTATTAGATTGCGATCCTCGGCAGGAATATAGAGTTTTCTCAGCATGTTTACATTAGCAATGATGATATGAAAAGTTGATGTGAAACTAAATGAGTTGGTTTGTTACCTCCTTGGTGCTTCCTTTATGAACATAAATCCACTTTTCCCTGTGGAAATCTGGGAGAAAGCAGAATGTTTATGTTAGTGGCCTGCCCTCATTAAGCAGCTCATAAGCACTGTGACAAATGCACACGCACACATCACAAATGAGATACAATTTTCAGCACAGTTATTGAAATAGAGTTTATAAAATGATGGAAAATTAATCATAAACAATATTATTAGGGAAGAGTTCCCCTCACGCACGTTACATAACATCCTCAAGAGCCCCTCTGGTTCATATTTTTTGTCCTGAACCGAAGGTTGGTGTATTATTACGTGATTTATAACCCCACACATAAAAATAACAAAATGTTATCCTTTGCATATTTATACAATAAGCCAGCCTGTGTGGTTCTTTCATTGTGACTCACAGGGGACCTTGGTGTTGTTGTTCATTAGGTCTTTTTTCCTCTTCTTGGCAGCCATGTCGTAGCTGAGAGAGAGCAGCAGGTTCTCCTTGTTGAAACACTCCTCCTCCTCGGCTTTGCAGAAGCTGGAAAAACACAAGCACCCATATTTCATTAAAGGCAACATTTCACCATTTTATCTCAGCACACGGTCCAGGCCTTACATGCAGCACTCTTTTCAACGTTGTCTGTACAGAGACCACAATCCAGCATCAAAACAAAAGGGTTGAAACTCATTTCTAACTTCCGCTGTTGTGCATGTGCTTTATCTGTAACCTCAGGCCAAGGTAAAGGCTTTAGAAGTCAGTGTGATCATTCTGGAAAGTGGACAGCCTCAACAGACGTTTGTTAATCCACTCACTTGTTGTGAGGTTATTAATAGCTTAGTGATTAGCCTGGAAAAGGAACATGGGCCCAGCAAAACAAAGACAGTCAGGTTAATGAAATGGAAACAACATGAAGGTGCAGGCCTACTGTCTGCCTGTCTCTCCTTCTGTCTGTCTGTCTGTCTGTCTGTCACCCTGCCTTTGTTCATAATGCTGTTTTGGACTTCCTCAAAACACCTCCTCCCCCTCTTCCTCCCTCCATCCTTCTCTAACTACAAACAAAACAAAGTGATGGCGCACTTTAAGACTTGCGCAACTCCAACACTGTTGTGATGGGGACAGCGACATTTCCCAGCACTTGTTTTGCACACCAACCTCTCCACGGAGACATTGTTGTTTTTTTCGTCTGCCGTTGTCTTTTTCCATCCCTCCTCGGTTTTAACCCAACTCTGACCCGGTGACCTCCAGTCCTGTCCGAGGAAAGGCATCCCGCTTCGATGGAGACGAGTTGAATACACGTAAAAAATAAAAAAAAATGTTGGAAACAGTCCCTGCTTGAGATGTTAAGAGGTATCCCTTCTTGAAAGCGTTTTGTTCTGGTCTACTGTTGACATTGCGCAGCTCTTCTTATATCCTCAACTCAGAACCCGGAAATACATGAGCCCCGCCCACTTTGGAAACTTCCCTGCAACACGTGGCTTTGTTTATCAACTTGAGCGTTGCAAAACGTCTTGGAGAGAAGAGCAGAGGTAGCAAAAGTGTTCATGTCATGGAAACACAGGGACAGATGATATCCAGTATCTTCATTTCGATGGATTATAACATGATGCATGTTTTAGAAAAGCATTTTGTAAATGTTAAACAGCTCAGGAGACAATTATGTAACTGTCTCTGCTGTGAGCAGTAGGCTTAACTTCACTCTAATAATGGACTTATTTTAAAGATAGTATATCAAAAATAATGCTGCTTTGTGTGTCAACTTCACAACACTTTCAGGGAGAAATACTGTACTTCTTCCTTTACTACATGTACTGAACAGCCATAGTGCTGTACAGATTATCAGACAATGCCCCTGGGCACTGACATGTGAAAGTCCTCCCCCACCCATATGCTTCCTGCCTAAGACCAGCAAAGAGACACAAATAAACTACCAATGACAAAATTATATTATTGCTGTTTTGTTTTGTGTTTGTTTAGCATCTCTGTTCTCATTTTTCATGTCTTTGTAGTTTTTATCAAGTCTCTTTGTTGTAGTATTGCATCTCTTTGTAGTTGTTTTGATTCTCTTTGTAATTGTTATTCTTTATTCTTCATCATTTTTGTTGTTTTGCATCTCTTTGTAGTTGTTTTGAGTTTCTTTGTAGTTGTTTTACCTCTCTTTGAAATTGTCTCATGTCTTTTTATTGTTGTTTTGCATCTTTTTTTTTTTTTTTTTTTACTTTTGTTGTAGTATTGCATCTCTTTGTGTTGTTCCAGTCTTTTGATAGTTGTTTTGTGTCTCTTTGTGTCCACTTTATACTATATGTAACTATATATCGCCCAATATAACAATAATTGTCACACAACAGTTTTTAATGGTTAATGCATTGTTGATGATAAAGGTAATTACTGTTCAGGAAGTGGTTTGCTCAGGCTTATCACTGCTCGCTTTATGTGACTGTAAATATAAAGTGGAGAAAAAAAACATTTCATCCTCGCAGTAACATGGCTGTAAAGTCCCCTGATTCTTAGTCACTCACACTATTATAAATAGATCAAGTTGTCCTTCAGAGTATTGGGTTGCATTGTGGACTGCGTGGGAGTGTGTGTGTCTGAGGGGGTGGGGGTTACCATTGTATTTAAATGTTCCCAAAACAGCACTAACTGATCCTTGAAGACTGGATGAGGGTATTTTGTTTATTTTGGACTGTACCATTCAAGATAATGTATAACTAGGTCTGTCTAGGCCACTGGGTCAACTCTTATCAGCTCAATTAAACACATGACATCTTTCTGAGGCATTTGGGAATAAAGTTCAGTGTTTATATCTGTTTGTTTATGGCTATAATAGTCTTTCTCATGAGGCAATTACCATGAAGTCGATTCAAAATGTAAATGTTTCCATTGTTTTGGTGAAAGAGGTGTGGTGTTGTGTATTGGATTTGTCATCAGCAGGCAGAAGAATGATAACAAAGGCATCAATAAGGAAATGCTGTCAGTGTCTCACCTAAAACTAACCCAGGCCTGATCACCGATGTCGTGTGACTGCAGATGTAAAGGGCTTAAGTTCACTTCCTAAAACCCTGCAGCATGAGAAACACTTTGTGTTTTCATTCTCAGTACAAAGCTGTGTGTGTTTGTGTGTGTGCGTACATGTGTATCTCCATGTGAGTAAATGAGTTTATGCCTACATGTCTGCACAGAGGCAGTGAGAGGGGGGATTTTCAAGGTTCTCATAATTCATGACACACTATGCAATCTGCCAAAACATGTCAACAGCAGCAGCACATGGTGCACAACGAGTATGCGAGTGTGCAGTTCTTCCAGGAACCAGCAGGCCAGTGTTTCAGCACATGAAGTGCTTGTGTTGGGACACATCCTGTGCATGTAGCATGATCGAACTCGCTTGGCTGCTGTGGTTTTTGCTCTGCAGGCTTATTACTGTTGATTATAAATCACCCCCTGGTGCTATGAAGTTATTTAACATTTTTTGTTGATTGCTTTTCTTCTCATCCTCTGTTCAATAAGTTACCTTTTTGTGACATTCACAATGAATGAAGTATGGAAAGTGTTTTTTCACTCAGTTTTATTGAAATCACCGAATACATTTAAACATTAGCGCATCGTTCATAACAGATCTTTGATTGTTTATAACAGGTGCATCTGTGGCCTCATGTCTGAGGTTTTGATGTGTAACACCCTGATGCATGCAAAAGGTCAAAGAGCTCCACACACTCCGCATGTTAAAATCTGTCAACAAGACGTCACATGAGAATTGACCAATGCACACTATCAGATAGAGTCTAATGAGGTGTATTTATCATGACTTACAATTGCAGCTACTGCAGAAGTGAGCCGCACTGAAATAGATCAACAGTTCCCCATGTGGTTAACCACACAGAGCCAGAGCGGTGTTTGTAAAAAGTGGAACTTAAAAGCTGAAAACGAACTGCTGTGTGAACTACAGGGGTATACAGTAACGTGCATGAGGTAGTGAGTCCCCAAAGTCTAATTAAGTCTATTTTCAGAATAGGCCAAACTACAGGATGACATGGAAAGTCCCAGCAACTGCTGGGTCAGTCTGTGACTCACTGACCGACTGAGAAGAAAACTATGACCTAAAGCTTTAAAGAGTTTATTCAGTGGATCACAAACAATGATGAATCAGACATGCTCGTGTTAGTCCAGCTAGTAGGAAGATAAATTAGTTTATGCAGCTCCTATGCTAACAAACAAAGATAAAAGTCCTAGTTTTGAGTTAAGGCCGAAGATATACTTGTTTTTAGCAATGTTTTCAGGTACACATGAGGGCTGGCTCGGGCATCCACCACGTTGTTCCAGACTGTAATATATCACCAACTGCTGAATAGATTGCCATGAGATTTTGCACCAATATTCATGGTCCTCAGAGGATGAATCCTACTGACATTGGTGATCCCCTGATGAGGTTTATATATGTGTTGCACTACTGAGGTTCGCTTGTCATATAACATTACTTTGTTATGGTCGGCCAAGATTTGGCTTCATGCACTTGGAATGCTCGGAGGTCGGAAGTTTAAAATTTCAACTAGGAACTTCCAACCTCTGACTTTGACTTGAATGAACATAGTAGCATTAAACCTGCTAAACATTAGCAAGTCACCCATTGATTTGCGGCCCAAAGTGACCCTATTTGCCAAAGAGAGCGAATCTGGGGAGTTTACACATTGCTACGCCTCTAACCTCATTACATCTGACTGAGAACCAGAGGAAATGCTGTGGTAGCGACTTGTCAATCACAAGGTCACCGTGCCCTAAAGCATACACTGCTTTATTGTCTATTTTACTAAGAATGGGACCATCATTATTAAAAGGAACATCATACTGTGTTGAGGAAGAATTGAAACTAGCGAACGAGACCAGAAACTCAATAGGCAAATGTTTACTGAGGTGACAAATCTACTGATAAGGATGGTCATTTTCTCATAAGCTTACATACAGTCTTTTTTTTGCTACCAGTGGAATCACCCCTCTGCTGGCCGTTAGAAAGAATGTAAGTTTAAGACACTTCTGCATTGACTTCACTATTTATATGCACTTAAAGCTTGCTGACATTACAGTAGCATTCAGGACAACCACTGACTACCATGGCCATTGACTCTTAGTCCTGCTGTAATTTACTGCAGCCTACATGGCCTACTGTGTGTCAACAGTGTGTATTGTGTTTATCTTCTGTCTTAAGCAGAAACGTTAATTTCAAGTTGAAAGGTTTCCAAAATATAAATCCCTGCCATATTTATATCAGTGTTTGTAAGGCTCATGGCTGCGTGAGGAAATCAAATTATCTCAAAGCCTATTAGTGAATCATCTCTCTCCCTCCCTCTCCTCTGTCCATCATCCCTGTTTTTGTTGTGATGTTTTGACCAGATGGGACAGCTGGTCAGTCCTGCTTGACCCTCTGAAAACCTTAATCACAAACACACAGTCACTCACATATACACCTGTTGCTGCTCCTCTGGTTGAGTTTCATCACTCGGTCAGATTCTCTGTTGTGAAATCTCCCTCCCTCTAGCCGTCTCTCACATCTGCCAGCTTGCATGGCAACCAACAGGACCACATCCCTCACGTGGTGTAACACTCACCCCCTTGTTTGTTTCTCAAAATAACATCAGATCACCTATAGTTTCCAGTCACCCACCTTTTTCTCACACACTCCACCCCCTGTCCCCTGGACTCCATTCGCTGGCAGTGAGCGACTGAAACATTTGACCCGGTTACTTGGGATTTCAAAGAAATGTACTGGAGTCCTGTGTAACACCTCCTGGTCACATTATGTTTACGCCACATGACAAGGCTGACACTAGTCACTGAATGTCATTGATGAATTAAATGATGTAATCACTTTAGCTGTCTCTTTAGCTGCTAATCCTTACTTTAATGAATCATTTTAAAGGAGATTGTGTACAGAGATCTGAATTACCTGAATCTCTTCACTTTAACACTAACGTCATTTTTGATAAAAATCCCAGCCCTCTTAATTGTGCTCCCAGGAACATGTTACACAATCACTAGTGATTTTCTGTCTTGCTCGCTGGCTAAACAGGCAACTGTATTAACTGCATCTGTCCCTACATCTCCTACCCATCGTCAGGTGCTGTCTGCATGAGCAGAAACATAAAAAAAATCACGTTAGCCAGAAACTTCCTGGGGCACCCCTGGCTTTAGTTTCCCCTACAACAGGTGGAGCAAAACCATTTGAACGTGTGCCCTCTGGAAGATATTTAAGGCTCTTCTTTGTAAAAGGACACCTTTTCTATATTATCTTCTGTGTCATCACGTGTGTGTGTGTGTGTGTGTGTGTGTGTGTGTGGATAGCAGGAACTTGTCTGGGCTTGTAAACGTCCTGTGTGGACAGTGTGAGCAGGGTCAAACAGACACATGATGCCACTTAAAGGACACATTTGCTGCTCAGATTGCATTCGCTGTTGACTGACTGGGCACTGGTAAGACATACTGTACTGAGAGATGGAGAGAGAAGCTATGGATTGGATTTTTATTGTAAAAAAAACAACAAAGTGTTAAAACCAGAATCAAAGTGGTACAAAAACATTTTTTTTTAAAAACATTAAAAAAGGTAGACTTGAATACATATAGAATTTCAGGCTATTCTTTTCACCACAGGTTCAGATCTCAAAGTCAGTTATTATCTCAACATACAATAGATAAATATATAATGAACACTGCAGAACACAAAAAAACTACAAAAACTTAAAATTTAAGGTGCAATATTTAGGAATTGGCCACCTGGTGAATTTATAATCCAAACAGATAGGTGACAACAGAGCAACTGCTAACTGATGCTAACTGTAGCTGCTATTAGCTAGTAAGCTAAGTTAACCGCACAGCTAGCAGTCATATCAGCTGACTCTGCCTGGACTGGGAGCTCGGACCACCAGGGAAGTGTTGGTGTTGTTTACTATCGGACTATCACCTCTTGAGGTACAAACTGGCAATTGTTTCGTGTAAGTGTAGTCTAAAGCTACATTTAGCAAAAAATGAAATTGTATGAAACTGCATAAAATATTCAGTAACACTGTTATCACAATAATATCATCATTATTTTTGAACTGAAGCAACAAACCATGATCCAAAAGTTCACCCAAAACAGCAGCAGGTTCAGAGCCCACAGCTGAGCCTAACTTTGTCTTGCACCAAACAATACACAGCCCCAGGATTTAAATGTGACAAGTGAGATCTCATGATTTAGAGCCGGCCCAGAATAGCACTTTCACCATTTGTGAAGTCAAACCAGTTTAGATGGTGTTAGGGTTATAAATAAAAGAAGAAAAGACAGAGAATATTGCATGGAACATTTTCAGGTATCAAAATCCTTATAAATGTGAATATTTGAGGTATGCATGATTCTGTGGAATAAGTCCATCACTCATCAAACATTTATAGCGGAGATCACTGCTACAAAATGAAAGAACTGCATTTAAAATGAGTCATTGAGTCACACATTGGGATACTTGCAGACCTAAGCTAGGATTTAGCCCATGTCTGTGAGACATGCGTCAGAGTCAGGGAGCCATGGTCAAACAGTTTATACGGCAGAGTTCCCTTAGATGTCCAAGTGTCTGTCTTTGGGTCGTAGCACTCAAAATTGTCTGAGTCCTCGATCACGTCGTGGCCATTGATGGAGCGTCCGCCAGTGACGTAGAGTTTGTGATTGAGAACGGTGGCAGAGTGGTGCATCCTCCTCTCCTTCAGGTTGGCACACTTGATGAACCGGTTGGCCTTGGTGTCGTAAGCGATCACTCTCCTGGTGTATCCTGTGACGGGAGGCATTTATTTGAGAGGGGCGGCACGTGTGGCTCAAAAAGAATGCAGTAATGTAACTCTAAGACTTAGATTTTTTTTTTTGTCAGTATTAGTATTTATCACAGCTACTATCTACCTCCGATGATGTAGATTTTGTCATCCATAACGGCAGCAGGAGCAGACACATTCTTCACTGTTCTGTTCTCCATCTTGGACCACATGTTCCTGGCAATGTGATACACCTACAGGAGGGGAGGTGGAGCATGTGTGAGGGAAACCGATTGAGTGAATGACTGAACAAGAATGGATGGACGAAGAAAACACAAGCAGTGTCTGAGTGATTGAAGAACACAGTGTCTTACCTGTATCATTCTGACCGGGTTCTGCATGGCGTCCTCTCCTCCAAATACATAGATCCTCTGGTTGGTAGCAGCCACCGCAGGATGTAACACAGCCTCAGGCATGGGCGCCATCGACTCCCACTGGTTGAACATACTGTTGTACCTGATGGCATTATTGAGAGATCTGTTAGCATTTGTCATATTTGTGTTTTGTCTGTTGTATGTGTGGATGATTATGATTTGTCATCACCTCTCCACACTGTTTGTGAGTCGACTGTCAGGCCCGAGGCCTCCCAGGACAAAGATGAAGTGCAGGTAGGAGACACTCTGGTGGGCGAAGCGTGGCTCCAGCAGGGGCTCTGCTGTGCGCCACTGGTTGGTCTTGATGGAGAGGGTGTAGACGGTCCTACTGACTTGGCTGTACTTTGTGTTTGTGGTCAGGCCTCCGATAACATACAAGACACTGTGAAGGGCGACGTACGAGGCTTTATACAGACGAATGGGCAGCTTGGCGAGCCGCTGCCACTTTTCGCTCTTCTCATCAAAGACGAGGGCTTCCCTCGAGGTCTGCTCATTGTTCTTCCTCCCTCCTACCACCACCAACATGTCCTGGTAGGAGTAGCGCCTCGGTGCTACCCAGAGAGGTTTGAAGTCTGTGTTACCGATGAATTTGGTGCTAACAGCGAACATCAGGCGTCTCACGGATTCTATGAGCTCAGTGCACAGGGTGGAGGACTGGATCAGAGGGTCGTTGGCAATGAATTGGAAGAGGTAGGTGGGATGGATGTAGCGAAGGCGAACTTTCTTGAAAAGGTCACTGATGGCGCCGCGCCTCGATAAAGGATCATGGTGGATCCAAGCAACAAGCGTCTCAAACACCTGCTCCTCCTCAGCACAAAGACTGTCATCCTCAAGGTATCCCATGAGCTCTGGTAGGGAGAGCTCACACAGGTCCTCGGATGCTGACACGTCGGAGAAGCTCCTCATGGCCATCTCTTTTGCTTTGTCTCTCAAAGTGTTGCAACTCATGATCTCAGAGAGTCGTATCATGCTCAAACAGTTGTCAGGGCTCAGTTGCTTCTGAAGGAAGCTCGAGCAGGCCTCAAAAAGGCGGCCATATTGCAACATGGATGCCGCCTGCATCAGAGGGAGCACAATATCAATGCTGATACTGATGAGTCCTGTGTAAACGTAGTCAATGATACTGCTCAGAATGTTTGACGTGATGCCCTTCAAGTAAATCTTGGTCTGCTGTGTCTCCCTGAAGTTGTTGCAGAACATGGCTCTGAAGTAGGGGCTGCTGGAGACCAGGACGTTGCGATGACAGGGGATCTCTGTGTTGTCTGAACACAGCGACACATCTGTCAAGATGCTCTCCTGCCTCAGCCTGTTGAGCTGCAGGAGCAGGTTGGACGACTGCTCCTTGTCTTTGAAGTGGAAGACCTCGACTGCTAGTTGGTCCATGCTGAGGAGAGAGACCATTGTTACTGTCAAAACATTTGGTTTTCAGACTCGTTTTCATTTGATGTTTTTTATTATTTAAGCTTCGAACCTTCCAAATCAACTTGCACAAGCAGTCACATAATCAAAACAATATCTTATTCAAGCATTTTAGCTATATTGATGTGCAAATATAAGCCATTTGAGAGCTTGTGTAAATAATAATACAAATAGTAGCTCTGCTGTAAAGGGGCAGTGTGTAGTTTTGGAGAAGAAATTCAAAATAAATTGTAATATTTAAAAATATTAATGAGGTAATAATACAAACTCTGAAATATTTGTAACCATAACTGAATAAACAAGCTGTTCTCAGAAGAAATAATGTCCCCAGAACACTGTTTGAAACTAGAAAGGTGGCAGGGTCCGCCAAATATAAGGTAAAACAGTATGAATTTGTGTTTAGGCCACAACTTTCATTCAAAAGACATCTTACAATTGATAATTACCCATACTGATTAAACCCCCTAGATTTTAGAATGATCATATGGGTAGTGAGACAAACAAACATTCAAACACACTATCATACAGCCAGGCTGTTTCAATTCAACACAGTCCTGTGTCACGTATCTGAAATTCAGCCTGCGAATAGTCCTGGTAAGCTTTCCCCAAAAGCACAGCCTAACTGTTGAGTTTACAGATATACACGTAATTTAAAATCGGTTCAAATCAAAGCTATAAAACTAACTCTGCTTTAGATCATTGCCTTTCAGCACATGGGCCCACTTCAGCACTGCTGCACTCAGACATTTCAGGGCCCGCAACACATCTGCGTGATCATTTAGTTGTCTAAGCAGATTACTACTGGAACACCTGCGCGGCTGTTTCTGCAGCGGGATTGTCATTTATTGTCATGGAAGTGGTGCTTCTGTTGTTGTGTGATGGTGTTTTAATGCAGAGTCTCAAAAATTGCTCTGTTTTCATTTTGGCTTTAAACTGGGTGAATGTGACTGCAGCTCTTTCCCTTCATGTGCAGGCTTCAGTGTGCTAAATAACACAAAAACAGGTAGAAGTCTACATGTAAAGCAACAAGTCACAAAGTGTCAGCTTTAACAGATGATTGAACACACTTCAAAATGATACTTCACCATGTAATATAAGTATAAAAAAAGCTCATGTTTGATTAATATTTACATCAAATGACTTTAAAGCCATGCCAGCAGTATATACTGGATAAAGTCCAATGCTCCTGGCAGCTCATGAAGCTTTACTGGAATGCATCTCTTACCTGTTCCTCTTCTCTCTCTTTATATGCGTTCTGGGTCTCTCTCTCTCTCTCTCTCTCTCTCTATCCGAAGGAAGATCTCAGCAGAAAATCTGATGTCTTGACATTTTCCTGTACTTTGTTCCTCTTTTCTCTGGTGTAGATGCTGTGTGACTGTATGTTCCAGAGGGGGCCGTCTCTTTGTAGGAGCGTGTTGCGCACTGTTTGTTGTTATGGTCTCTTTCCACGAGGCCTCTGTGTACATTCCTCCCCTAAAAATAGAGCCTCTCTTTGGCAACACTGCCGCAGACTCACATGTGACATGTTAGAGCGCGTTCTCAGTAAATGTCTGACTCCCTCATGTTATCTCTTTCTTTTCTAATGTTCTTTCTTTCTTTCCCTCAGTATCATACTGACTTTAGTGCTTCCCTCGGGTCTGATCTCTTCTTTCTCCTCTATAGCTCGCATTCCTATTCACTCCATCATCTCCTTCTCTGTCTGGCACATGATTGTAGCAGTAAAAACAGCACTGATACTTGATAACACTCATTTTGTTGGCAGCTCCCGCTGCTGGCTGACTGGATGAAAACACAGAGATACAAAAACAGGATTAGGTTACTGTGGAAGCACACAGAGATACGATGAAGTCTGCATATGAGGGAATTGAGCAGTCACATGTAAAACATACTGACCATGAGTATCAACATTACAGAGTAAGTCTGGGTTCAGTGAATATGTTACAAAGAGGCTTGGGTTAAAGGTGCAGTATGTAGTTCTCAGGACAAAACTGAGTAAACAAACTGGCCTTAAAGGACAACACAGTTTCATACTGTTTTACTTTGTTTATATTTGGCGGACCCCGCCACCTTTCTAGCTTCAAACATCAAAATTCTTGTTTAAATTTCTTCTCTAAAGCTACATAGTGCCCCTTTAATGGAGAAAAATGAGAAGAGTTTCACTCTGGCAATGTGACGCACTGCTAAATGTTCTTGGCTTCACTTTTACAGACGATATTCATCCTTTAAGCATAAATAAATATCCCTAATTTAACTGTACATCAACAGCAGATGCTTGCATTTCCTATCTTTGCACTTCTTAAGCTCATTTCCATTTCATTTGTTCCATGCTGCCAGAGACAGATGAAGCTTATTCATTATAGTACCAGCTTTCACAAGGTGGCAATATGATATGTTTGCCTGTTCCTTATATTGCTGGAGGAGAATCAAAGAAACACAGCCTGCTGGTCTGTTTCATAAATGTGGGTGTATGAAAACAACAGGACTAGAATGCATTTTCAGTCGCCACAGACAGAGATGTGACATGTTTTTCTCGAGCTCAGGCTTGTTTACAGAGCACGGAGAATCAGACATAAATTGCTGCTCGAGCGACCACAGCCTCTAGAGTGCAGTTCAATTTGGATTGCACAAGAAAATCAGTAGCTTAGACCATGAACCAGTTGTGCTTAATAGCCATGAATGTGGACATTCCGTCATTTTGTTGTTTGCGGGCTACACGGCAACAAATGCAAGCAGAACAAACTGTCGGAAACATACACGAGGAGCACAGTTTTTACAAAAAGGGAACTACAGACTGAGGCAGACTGAAAATTCACATAAATGTGATGTTGAGAACTAAATGTCACCGTGAAACCAGGGCTGCTGAAAACTAAACAGCACCATCTAGTGTTGAAGTCTCCAAAAGGTCATTTTGACTACTGAGAAAACTGTTTCCTTTTGTAATTAACACCCTGGCACACTTGCCTGTGTGTGTGTGTGTGTGTGTGTGTGTGTGTGTGTGTGTGTGTGTGTGTGTGTGTGTGTGTGTGTGTGTGTGTGTGTGTTCAGTTTTTTTCTTCAAAGTAAAATACATAAAACACGCTGTTAGGTTATAAATTATCATCTGTAGCTGCAGGACAATCCTGACCGTATCAAACAACAAAATGTCAGAAATGAATATCTGCCCTTTTAGCATGAAACTGGCATTAAAATTATCTCATCGATCTGTATAGTCAAGGGTAAAAAGCTTAACTTGTTTGCCCAGAGGACCGCAGTGTCATATAACTCTCACTCTCATATTTAAGGCTGTGATTGCATCCTTTAAAGTGAAGCACGTTGTCTGCTATCTCTGTTCCTTCACCTTGACAAAAAGGACTCATTAATGTCTGCCTTTAGGCTACAACTCATATTAAAAGTTACGGCTTTGGTACACAGTTTGCAGCAGAGCATTTTCATGCAGCAGCAGCAGCATTACTGTTGCCACCCACCCGCCCAGTGCTGTGTCTTCATATCACCAAATGATTATCTTCTCATAAGCACATGGTCTAATAGAGCCTATACCCAGGGGATTTAGATCGCACTGATTAGTACTGTGTTTGTGTGTGTGCGTGTGTGAATGTGAATGTGTGTGAAGGGCAGACAGCTCTCCTTGGTCAAATAAAAGACAATTTGAAAGCAATATGGACTGAGTTCACGCTGAGTCTATTTTCTGTCCTGCACTTGTCTTCATTTGATGGCGCTCTACTCGGAGCAGGACTGCAGGTTATATTTTGTTTTGCATATGGAGTTATTTTTACCACTTATGACCCTGAAATGTGAACAGTATGGAAATGATTTAAAGGTTCAATGATATGCAAGCTAAAGCTAACAAAGAACACTGGGAAAGGGGGAGCACTCATCCCTATGCAAGCCCACATAATGATTCCCTTTCATCTGTGTTTGCTCAATAAAGGCCTTTTTTATTAAATCAATGTGACAGTGAATGAGACCCTTTGTATCAGTGCAGGTCAGCCCATCAGACAAGAGTGAAAAACCAATAATGTATGCTGCAGACAATAATGTTTTTTTTAGATTATTTTACTCATCAGTATTTTATCCTGCCATAAAACCACACAAAACTCTACTGTCTTTCCTGTTTGACTCAACGCGGTGATTGTTTCCGAGTCGTCCTAGATCTCTCTCTTGTTTTGTTTTTCAGTGATGAATCTGAAGTGTAGGTTTGTCACTTTTTCTCATGTCTGTTTAGATAACTTGCCCTGGAGCCAGGGCACTGACTTTGCGCCTGACTAAGCCTGCTGAGACTTACAGCATAAAAAATCCTCGCTTCCACAGCGGAGTCAATTAAACAAGCCAGGGCTTGTGATTTGTGCCACTGACTTTTTCATGAAAAACTATTATTAATGATTCTCACATTGCCAATGCAGATGGATTTTTATCTGAGCTATACAAGGTCAATGGAAATAACTTTATAAACACTTGGGGTTGAGCCATAAGTGTCCCCAGCAGGATTATTCTGGCAAGGCACTTCAAGTCTTTAATCCTCAAGGTGTGTTCTGGTTGATTTGGCAACACCTGTATTAACTGAGGTATCATTAAGAAAGACATAATACTGTAGCCTTAGAGTTCAGTTCGCAGTGACACATTGAGTCATCCCCAGTGCTGAGAGAAAACACAATTTAAACAGCTACTGTCAGAAATACAACAGAAGAAGATGAGTGTGGTCGTAGTTTCACCTGGACTGATGCAAACACAATGACCAGCTCTGGCTGTTCTCCTCCTCCAGATGTTGTCATTTCATGAGACATGTGCACGAATTACAGTACATGCAAAGTGTGCATGAACTGGGCAAATTTAGTCCAGCATGGAATTGCATCATTTCTTGTTAATCTCTTGTGCATTTCCATGCCATTTGAATGCAGTGCGGGAGTGGCAGACCCCGCCATTGCTGATGCAAACACTCTCATGGCTCTCATCATAGTAATTTTCAGACACACAAGGCAGCTATTTTCAGCAAAAAAGCTCTAAAAAAAAATTCTTAAAAACCAAACTGCACACTATTTGTCTTCCCGGAGTGGCAGAATCAGCTGCTGACAATGCCTCTTATGGATGAATAGTATCAAAAATTGGTTTGATCTGATGAAAATCTGAAGCATAACTTCAAGTTTACACTGCTGCATTGTTTCCTGTTGTAGATATTGATTTTTCACTGACAGTCATATGTATGTGGTGACTTTGAGTTGCTTTCTTACTCACAGAGCTGGTATGGCTCAGGCCCAAGGTGTTCAATACTATCTAAAACTGTTAAATTATCTGGATTATTGGTATTAGCATTTGTATCCTATTTGATAATTAAACATCAGTTTAAGTGAAACATTTAAAGTGTACATGTACAATTAAACTGCAATTTTATTTGAAAAAATTGTGAGTGCACAAACAGCTCTTCAAGAAAAAGTCAACTCTGATGTCACGCTGCAGCCTGATCAAGTGTGGGATTGTTGATATTAAGGAAGCAGATGGAGATGCTGATACCCCATTCAGACCACCATTACTGTATCCACTAGGTGTCAGGCCAACGTTATGCAAATTTCAGAGCGATAAAAAAAAAAGCTGACTTTGTCCCCTGTGACTTCCAAGAAGCTATCAAGGCTAAACTCACAGCCAGTGAGTAAACACAACAGATGCATAAACTGGTGAGATGAGAATTGTTTCCCTGTAATTTCAGCTATTTTTAGGCCGGCGCAACACAATATTTTCTATAAATACAAAAATGAGGCTATTTATCCACCCAGATATCTTCAAACTGGGTTTTACTGCTGCAAACCTGCACTTTGAAATGGCCATTTACTCAGACACCGATGGCCAAAACAATTGAAAGAGACAGCGAGAATCATGTGATAACCTCTTGAGTCAAACTGCCGTGGGGTATTACTCCCAGGCGCAAAGAGATCCACGCCAGGCAACTCTGAGAGCAGTAATCTAGCTTTGATGGAGAGACGTCCATGCGTAAATCAACAAAGAGCGAGGGGGAGAGAGGGAGGTTTGAGGAGCAGCCTACAGAGACAAAGAGGGAGAAAGAGAGAGTGGGGTAGGGCGGTTTGTGCTGGGAAGGTAAGTGTTTGCGTGTGTGTGTGTGTGTTTCTGTGCATACACACATGTTCACACAGGGATGAGGTCTTAAAGGGCTTACAGTTAGCTGCTTAAAATTCTTCTGATGTAACCAACACATGCAGGACATGTTATTTGGGAAGAAAGAAAGTGCTTTGTAGCAATAAAAAAAATATATGGATGCGGAGGATGAAATGCGCTGTGTTTACTCATTGTGCCCTCCCAAGGTTCCTCTCTTGTTGGTATGGCGGCCGTTCAGTCGTCGCCACTGTGCAACATGGCAGTTACAGCCTGTCTTCATGTCTGCTCTAATAGAGTCAGCAACACGGTGTGAGTTAGCGGGAGGTGTGTGGATGCAGGGAGGGTGTTTGTGGATCTGTGTGCCTTCGTGTGTTCTATATGTTGATACATGTGTGGGAGAGAGGAGTGAGTGTGTGTGTGTGTGCGTGCAGCAGATATTGATATTCCACTAGCAGCAGAAGCTGAAGCCAATGTCTTTAAAGTGTCAGCCCTCAGCAGCCAGCCAGGTGTACCCGAGGTACAGAAGAGAGAGGACGACTGAGGAAAAGGGAGTAAAGGGAGCGAGATATAGAGAGAAAAGAGATAGGCCATGAAAGACAGCAAAAATACAAAGCCAGAGGAGATGAAGAGACAGACACAGAGAGGGGAATGCACTACAGAGAGGGAGAGGAAGAGAGAAAAAATGTCGAGACGGGAGGGAGAGAAAGAGCACTTTGGCAGGTTTTCTGGTGGTGAAATTACTCAGATGTCTTTGAAGGCCTCTATGAGTGTCTTCGCCCTCTGTATCCTGGGCGTCAGGCAGACAGACAGAGAAACAGATGGACAAAAGGGAAGAGGGGGACGCAGGGCCAGGCGGTGGAAATGTCAGGAGCAAACGAGTGGCTTTAAAGGTGCATCGGGGTCAGCGAGTCCATCAATGCACAAGAATAATTCACAAAGACTGGAAACGACATTGTGTGCCATGAAATAGACCGCAATCAAAAGTGCTATAGCTCCTATAGGGGTTTGATTGTGACGCCGCACTGATCATACCTTATTCTCTGGTATTTTTTATTTTCTTTGGAGCAGGTAAACGTACTATTTTCAGCCAGTCTTTGTCTATTATTCTGAAAGGTAACCAAAAGGTGCTTGAAGAGAAGGAGCAAATAGTGGCCATCTCCACAAAGTTTCACATGGAAAAGAAAATGTCCCTTCCTTTTCAGTGTTTGAGGTATGACCAGGACTATTTGTTAAAGCTGTCCAATATATATTTTCATGTTGAAACTTGATGAAATGACTAATGAATAATGAGAAAGGGGTTAAGCTCGTAGTAATGAATCTACAAATAAGTATCACCCTACGCTGCAGTTGCCCTAGGATCACTAAATTCATTGTTTTGATTTTACAGCCTGCAGCATTACTGTTTGGCTTCACCACTGTGACTCTCATTATTGTCATTTCCAGCTGCACCAGACAGCTGTTAAAATCCACTGTAGTACGCCGTTTACTAAGTTTTCCTCAGTGTCAGGCAGGAAGGACGAAAAGAGAGCTTTATTAACATAGAGCTGAAATCCAAAGTCCAAAAGTCAAAATGCAAGAAACAAAAAGGCAGGCGGCAAAAAACACACGAGGAACAAAGGAGACTCTGACGTGGGGAAACAGAACAGACGGACAGAAAACTGAAGGACACAGGTGAACAAGAAAAAAGAGCGGGAAAAGGACAAAGGAAGTGAAAAGCAAAACACGACACATGAGGAGAGAACTACAAAATAAAACAAGAAATAAAGCAGTGTAAAGCAGGGCACAGCGTGGCCAAATGACGCCCCTGCGGACACGTACATTTAGCGAAGAACAAAAACACAGCTTGAATATTTGCCCATTGACCAGAGACACAAAAGTTTGAAGGTGATATTGTGTCAGTGTGTGTTTATAGCTTGCTTATGCTTCTACCAAGTAGCAAAAACATCAGTTAACCTTTATCTCTTTGCAGAAGTTTCACAGACAGACATGCTCTCCTTGTTTAGGAACATGTTGTTCTCACTCACAGATGAAACATTCACACCTGGAAGCTGTCCAGCACAGCCACATCTGATCTGTTGGCCACTGAGCAGTTTGGGGAGTCAGGGTCTTGCTCAATGGCCCCTCGGTGGGGGTAATGCAGCAAAGCATTACTTTCTGATGTAGAACTTTATTTTTGTTGAAAGAAAACCTCATAATGCTGAGCTCTCTCAGGCCGACCATTTCTGATCTCAATCTTATCATTTTGGACTCCTCCTCGTCCTCATACCACATCTTTTCCTTCAGGTTTTCAGGATGTTATCATTCTTGCCCTCACAGCACCCTACATCCCCCCCATCTTTTCCTGGAAACCTGTCACGCTGCTATTCTCCTCCCTTATTCCTCTCTCACTGCCCACTCATTCCTCTCCCTCCCTCGCATCTCTAAATACCGTCCACTTTAATGGAATGGACTTCAGCGGCGGATAATGCAGCTTGGGAAGATGATTGTTCTGACCTTGTCTAAGATGGCGGTGTTTTGTCAAACCAGCACCACTCGGTGTCTCTGTATGGATTCACTTAAAAGGAACATCAGAAGCTAATCTTCTGAACACTGATAAGACTATCTGGAACAAACACTCCAATGAACGAGGCACACCTCCTACTGAAGTACTGTTCAGCCCGAAATCTGTTTTGGACACATGTATCAATGGCTGCTTGGTGTTCCAGCAAACATTGGCTCAATTTCAGCTTGTCAATGCACATTCTTTACATTTGAGAACAGCAGGAACAGCATGTAGTAAAATAAAACGCAAGAGCAAAAATAAGTGTTACCGCTGGACTCACTGAAAGTCCACTGCCGCGTTCTTTTGTGTTCAGTATCAGCCTCCTTGGCCTCGGGATCTGTTGTTAAGTTTGTTTCCCTGACTGCAATCAGCTCAGTGAACCATCAGTGGACCTACTTTTGCAATTTTGTCTCATGTACTTTCCTCCTGACCTCTAAGTGTGTATTGGGTTACAAAGGAAAACAGCACAGATAATTGCTATGTATCTAGCTAAATTTGATCAGAATAACTGAGTGGCATCAGTGTCTGAGCTGAAGACTCTTGCTTTCCTCTGTTCCATCCTTATGTTGAGTTCGCTCTGACCATGACCCGCTGTGGGAAAGAAGCCATATGTTGACAAAGATATGGTTTACGTAACTAATGTATATGAGTTGCTGTTCAATAAAGCGGAACAAGACTACTTGATACAGGAGGAGCACTGTAAACATTTGTTCCTCAGAATCATGTAGAAGTTCTTGGAAGTTGAGATTTCTAGTTCAAAATGTTGTGTAATGTCACAAGTCTTTGCCTATGGATTACGCAGGACAAATACTGGAGGTGTTTTTCATCCTGTTATTATACGGAACAGCTTGCACAAGACTAAACCTCAAATATCAGCCCTGTCTCAAGAATTTGGCTGCAAATAAGCACATGTAGCAAACATATATACTGTATGATTAAAAAAAATGAATATTTATCAAGCATTTTCAAAAACAGAGGTTCACAAAGTGCTTGACAAAAGGAGGAAAAACAAAAAAAAGGTGAGACTAAAAGGTGTAAAGTGAGTTTTTAGACCAGATTTAGACATATTAATTAACCATTCAACATGAAACAGTCTGTTCCTGGGTTTAAAGCAGGCAGAACAATGACACTTAATGCTTGTTTAAAATAATGACTTGGCGGTGCTCCATAGCTCACCTGGTAGAGCATGCGCACCATTTACCAAGGCCAAGTCCTTACTGCAAGTGGACCAGCTGGTTCAGTTCTAGCCCAGGCTCTTTGCTGCATGTCATTCTCTCTCTCTCTCTCTCTCTCTCTCTCCCATTTCCATCATCATCATTCTTTGGGCAAAAGGCCTAAAAAAAATAATAATTTTAAAAAATGATTTGGCAAAGTATCCAGGGCTTGAGGAGATTTTCATGTGGTTAACCATGTCAATAAGTTTTATGAAACAGGTGGACACCACTGGGGTAGGTCAGTTGTCAACAGGGGGACAGGTAGATGCAGATTTCATCTTTCCCACAAAGGATTATACCAAACTTGTCACATTCCTTTGAGGAGACAGATGGAGCAGGAAACTGTATATCACACATTTTAAAGCCAGTGATTATGAGACCTGCAGGGAGCATAACAAACAGACATTGGAGTCTTCAATCAGCAGAACTGTTGGCTAACTATTTTACCGACCATCATGACCAGTGAGATCAGGGCAGTTTCATGGCAAAAACCTCTTTCCCATCTCACCAGTTGTTGGAAGTGGTGGAAGCGCCTCTGAACATGTTCTAACATAAAGCTGGGATTGGTAAATTATTCTAGATGCATTACATCAAGGTTCACGGTTCATTTGTAGAGAATCTCTAAACATCCCAACAGCAATCAATAAATCAAGTGCTCTGACAAATAAAAGAAACAATCTCGATCTCTGTGTGCTACAGGCCTCTAATAAGACCATGTGATCGATTCATTTGTCCCATACAAAAAGACTGGACAGGCTACCTACCCACCTGCCTTCCTGCACACCCTCCGCCCATGTGCACTGCACATGACTCTTCCACAAGGCAAGGCGGATGTATTGCTAAAGCTAATAGCAAGCTAGTCCCATAAGAATGGAAGAGAAAGTGGAGCCAAACTTTCCCAAATCTAACATGCTAGCTGAACAGCAGTTAGTACTAACTATAGCCATGTGTGTTGTTTACATTCATTATGATAACATTAGGTGTTTTCTTACATGAGAAATAAGGGAGTTGGATAAAGTTATGACAACGATTTGCTGTGCCCACAGTACACAGCTGTTGAGCTTTTTTTTTAGCAACTACCTGAGTAGCACAAAGCACACAGCCCCTGAGCCAAGTAACGAGTGAACCGCAGCAGCAGTGACAGACTGCCATTTAGCAGCTAACCTGGTAGCACAATACACACAGCCTCTGAGCCAGAGAACAGAACTGCTGCAGCAGCAACACACTCCTTCAGCTGGTAGCGTTAGCACAAAGCCAGCCAAGCTAACCCAGTTAGCACAACACACACCTAAAGCAGTAAGGAATAACTGCTTTGCAAGGTAGACTTTCTGACTGATGTTGTGTGCTTGTGTTTATATGATTGTGATATTTTACTGCTGAGTTGTTAATTCACTCAAGTGGAGTTTGTCACAAAGTCCTTCTGCCCAAGGCTGAAGACCAGTGCTGGGTGAAGTTGTACTGTAGTAGCACGTTCAGGGCCTAAAGTGTTATGTGCTAAAATATTTGACATATAAGCCTACATCACATACCATATTAATGAGAGTTTGTGAGACATCTTATATGTATTAAATATAATAAAATTTACAGTAAGCATGTGGCAGCATGCTCTGTACTTGTGGTTCTTCTCGCTGCATGGGTGAACACAAGTTCAGGTTTTGGCAACAGATGTTCATGAAAACAAATTATCTATCTAAATTATCTATTGGAGTCAATTTGTTCAAGATAATGGAAAGATCTGGATTTAGGTTGTATGTTAATACAAATCATAATATTCCATTTTAATCTCATGCTGAGTGTCACAACAAAAGAGACATTTCATACCAATGCACACAAATCCTATAGATTACATTTCATCAGCATTTCACTGCTGCGATACTTGGGCATTATCACTTGAGCAATCATTTAGGAAGAGAATAAGGAAGGCCTTCCCCTTGTTGCCACAAATAATGGCCATTGTCCTTACATCAGGTTAATAGAAAAACAGAGCAACGCTGGTCCACTCACATCTCCCTGGTTAAATATGAACAAATGTGAGCACAGGGGGGTGAGCATTATTAAAAACGATCAGTCAGTCAGATTGCAGCTCACACTCTTCCCGCACTGCTGCCAGCCTAAAGCTGTACGTGTCTCCACGGAGCCCCTGATATTGAATAAAGACATGCCACACTCACAGAAAATAGCTACGCTTTAATATGCAGCAACAGTAGAAACTTTTCTCTCCCCTGAAGGCATTAGATTTGAGTGTGCCATATCGTGTAGTTTGATGGCCTGGTCTACATGGAAACAGAGTCAAACAGAGATGTGAGGAGACTAATTACTGAATACGTTGGAAGGTTAGGTTGAGACAGACCTGTTCATGTGAACAGTTCAGGCATGTTTGTACATCTTCTGCTTTCCGACTACATGTGTCTTCAGTGACACCTAAACTGTGTTCTGTAAAGGTTCTAATGCAAATATTGGCACCTGTGAGCAATCTGATCTCACTGATCAGCCGGCTCACTATAACAGCATTTGGTGAAATAGTCACGAAATTTAATCTGTTGGATTTTTGGGACTATTTCACAAACTGATTTTTTAAATGAACATTTAACTGAAATCACAATAATTCCCAAATTTTAACCAAAGTGATTCCAGTTGATTAAATCTGATTGAGTATTTTAAGAACCGAAACTACCTTTGTTTGCCTAAACCTAACCACACACTGGATGTGAACCCCTCGAATCTAGTGTCACAGGACTGTACTTTGTACTGTGTAGGTAAGGTGCAGGTAAGACTACATAAGTGTATACCATAAGACTATTTCGTAAACTGCTGTGGTATTGTGTTGTAGCAGCAAACCTATAGAGCAACTAAGGAGAGTGTTGCCAGAAATAAAATAGTCCAATATGAGCCTGGAGTCAGACCAATCATCATAAAAATAGCCCAATTTTGGTTTTCATTTTGGAGAAGGGTTTTTTTTTTTTCATCCATATAATTTGATCTGGGATAGAGTCTCCCTGTTGTGTTATGTAGCTGGAAGACTGAAAATAAAGCATTGGATCCCAGGACTCAATTCCAGTCTTTTGCTTAATTAGTTTAGAATCTAAACTAATTAAGTTTATATAGAGGGTAGTTAGTGATTTTGGACAGATCCTCTAGGATCTGTCCAAAATCACTAACTACCCTCTATACAGTGGGTAGTTAGTATTTAAAGGTTAATGACCAATTGCTGGTGAATTTATTGTCTTTCATTTCATTATTTTTAAGAATCGTTAGGTGCAGCCCTGGACTACTTTATACCCACAGACATGTCTGTGCTGGTTATACCTAACAAGGCATGAGCTTATTTGAGTTGTAATGAATTCAGATGTTTTGATAACTGCCTGCTGTCTGTGTGGAGTGCACCACTGAAGTACACATGAGAGACTTCACCCACACAAGTATTATTTTTCGAAATGTTATTGGCTTTATTTATTCTGATTTTGTAAAGCTTATTATTCATTCATTCATTTGGAGCGGTGGTCACATGTCTTAATGGCCCCAGCCCGAGCTCTCTAAGAAGACGAGGAACAACTCCCAAAGATCTCAAACAGGAAATGGAGGAAACCTCGAGAGAAGCGATTCAAACAGAGATCCCCCTCCAGGGACGGCTGGGTGTCCAACTGTCTCCACTTGACTTGACTTTATTATCAAGTGGGTTTAATTCTGCAGATTGTTATTGTTATTTTTTTCAGCTAATGAATGCTAGTGGGTGAAGCGGAGCACCTGTTGAAAACCCGTACAGAAACCTGGAGATCACTCCACTCAGGTGACCCAGTTCATTTTCCTTTTGAACCACCGAGTGAATCTTTTCCATATGATGATGATATTTTTTGTTCTGATGAATCTAGTTGACACTCTGCTGCAGCGCGCCTGCGTTTCTCTTGTAGACCTCCAAACCTAATTATTTGGTCTCCAAAATCACAGCTTCTTCTTCTTCTAGTTCTGCAAGCCTCTAACAGAATGCACTTTTAACTATTTCTCTGCTTTGTTGATTCGTTTTTACAACTGAAAGCGAAATATTGTACAAAGTAAAGGAAAAAAACAATACGCCTTTTTTTTATATTTAGTTAAACAGGTTGTCAGTTTGATTCTCATTAATACCCCCCGTTGCTTCCTGTTTGCTCTGAGCATAAATTCGACAGCTGAACAATTCTTTCACATTGCAGACACACAGCATTGACGGAGTAACTTGAGTCTAGTTCTAATGAACTGAAATGACGTTTGGTTTGACGGCCATCAGTTATCAGTCGAAGCATGTCGAGCTATCCTTCTGGACTCATGGCCCTTTCACTCAATTCATATGGATACAATATGGTGCTTCACAATAGGATGACTGGGTGAAACTGCATAAAGCTGCATATGCCCAGTGAGAAAAACATCCTCACTGACAGCCTATTTAAACCACTGTCTGGTCCACAATCTCAGCCCACGGAGCACTGATGGTTTTCTTTCCAACCGGCCAGTTAATTGCATTCACATTGTGTCACCAGTCTAAAACAGTCCTTCATTAGTCGGCCCAAATGAAAACCCAGCAGGACCAGGATAGAAGACCACCGATCCAAACACTGACTGCCTCTCCCTCTCTTCATCTCTCCCTCACTCTGCCTTCTCCCAACCTGTAATCCAGCGATCAGTTGTCCAGGCAACAGCACTGGCTACCGTTCTGCCACGTGCACACCGCTGCCGGGTCAGGATGAAAGTGCCTGGAGGGGGGCGATGCAAATCACCCACTGCACCCCACTGGAGAGCCCCATTGAAATCCTGGGCATAAGCCTGCCCCAAGGTTTTTCTCCCAGCGATGGTGTAACACCTCTGTGTGTTATTAGCGCTCCGGTGTGAAAGATCTCTGTCATTCACATAAATAAATTAAAGTAATCACAGAGCCGATGTTTGTTTAACTTAAAACAGATCTCAGTGGTGTGTTTACAAGCAGAGTGTATGCGTTTCGATCTTATTTGCTGCTTTGCCAAATTAATATTTTATCAGTACAATTATTTTACTCTAAGGCTTAATCCACAAATCAAAACTTTCCAAGTCACATTGTTACTGTTTTGAAGTCAACATATTCATGCTATTCAGACTTGCACGATGTTGCTGTGTATCAGCTGCTGGAATGATAAACAGAGAACAGGAATGTGGAAAGTTGATTCAGTGGGAAACTACATAGTAAAGTTAACAGACAGAATAAATACATGTACAAGTGCACATAATGCTGTACAATCATATGCTTCATGAACGCAAATACATGCACATATCACACATCAAGAACCCTCATTGGGCTCACTGTTGTTGAGGAATTAGCTCATAACCTTGTGCACCACGGCTCCCAGGCTCCTCCATAATCTCTCCCGCAAACTTTGTGTGAACTCTGGTGCACATAATACCTTCATTCAGGAGTCAATGGCATGTGGAACAATAGCACAAAGCAGAGTTTCTGAAATGTTTTTGTGGCAGAAACTACCAAATAAACGTTCAATATCTGGAAGATTTTCTTTCCATCTATGAATATCTGATACTGTGGCAGGGGAGTAGCCTCTCTGCGCGTGGACTATCTCAAGACAGGTGTATGAACTATGTATGAACAAACTGTAAGTGTGATAATAAAGTGTACCACTTTAACACAACTCAAAATGTCAAAGTTGTGTCTGATTTGACATTAAGATGGAATTACATTACACTTGCTTTTAAACACAATTCCCGATAGGAAGGAGTTTGAACTTTAAATGTATTGTTATTCATGGAAAGAGTTATGGTTGTTATAACACACAGGATTGGGAGGGTTAGGCGACTTTAAAAATGAATTCTGATACAGTTACTAACTAGACTGGCATTCAGTAGAGAGCATACCTCTGCCAGCACTCGCTTCTAATTCACTCAAGCCTAACCCAATATCAAATGAAATCCACTAGATTCAGATTGTTAATTGGGTCTGCATCAAAATGTTACCCACTCATAGATAGCAGACACCTCAATGTGTCTTATTCCTATCATCAGGATCCCTTTAGTATTCACTAGGAAATTAATGAAAAAGCTGAAAAATGCCCTGCAGTGTTAAAGAGAAAAGATTTCCTGAATCCGTCCCTTTATCCAGATCTGCACCAAAAGTCAATATGGTCTTTTCTGGGCCAAGACCCATCCTCCGTCTAGGCTTCATGGGAATCCATTCAGTAGTTTTTGTGTAACCACCATCACTAACTACAGTCAATTTAACCTCAGCAAATGTAATAATATAATAATTCTAATTATGAATAAATACAGCTGAATCAACATGACAGGGTAGCGTCAGATTGGTCAATGCTCTCCACTGGCGATGGCAGCAACTTTCCTACTGAGAAAGACATTCGATGGGAAACCAAAGTCTTCTTTTCTTACAGGGTCTTTACTGTGTCAGTTTCTTTCCCCAGTCATTTTTCTTTCATTCTCAGCCTGTCAGCCTCTCCCCATAGTGTCTGTCTGTGTAAAGCATTCTGCTCCTCTATCAGAGTCCTGTGATCACAAGGACTGCTGCTTTTGGTTGTCAAACATAAACAGATGCATGCTGCCTGATAGAACTTACACACTATAGTCAACAAACAGCGAGTACGATCCATTCTCCACTCGGGGGTGTTTGGAGTTCATTTCCTTCCAACGAAGTGGTAGAGAAAAAAAAACACAAAATCTGTCAGAGGATGATGGCTGAAATTACAGTCGTGCGGTTTAATGAGAAGTGGAGACATAATTCGGCAATTTACTATTCAATGAGCTGGTTTCACAGACGAGTAACGTAAGTGTTTTTATCTGCTTATGCACAGGAATACAACGTGGTGCTTGTGTATCAGCTGTACAAGAAGGTAGAGTGAGCATTTGGAGTTTAACGGTGCGTCTGTGCAGCCTACAGTACACACAAATGAACTTAATCCTTTAGTGACTCTACTCTACGCTCATGTAATTCGAATAGTTTCAACAATACAGGATTGAAAACAAACTTAATGTCACTCTGAAATGAACTTTGTTCCCTCAGCTCCCTCGGTGTCTCCTCCCTGGCGACGGTCTTTTCAGCAGAGTGGGCTCTGGCCACCGTATCAGGGTTCACACTCTCTGCAAACACTGCTCACATGGATTTGATTAGTGTCACTTTAGGAAGACTTCTCTCTCCCCACTGTTCTGTCACTGCGCACCAGACCTGTAAATGCTCATCCTGACCTCCAATGGCCCGGCAGCCGTCCGAGATAATCCCGCAGCCTCACACAAGAGCGAGGAAACTGTGTAGCGAAATCCGCTGGGAGAGAGTGACTGTTGGAAAATTCTCACTGACTTCTTCTTATTTATCTTTATGACAGTGGGTCGGGAGAAGGGGATGACAGAGAGAAAAGAGAGAGGGTGGTGTGGCGTGCTGGCCCTGCGTGTTAGGGAGAGGCTGTGATCATAACTGGCAGTGGAGAGACAGCAGTGAAGGAAAGGGACAGTGGGGCTAGAGACAAGAGTTGCGATGGTAATGCATGTCACATCGATGAGGCCACACCAAGAGAAGTTGGGAATGGGGTCAGCTCCACATCCTGCCTCCCAGTATCTCTGCTTGGGGCTCTAAGTCCAATTTTCACTGCTATCATTTGTTTGGTCTCTGTATTCTTCTTTCCTCTTCTTATAATCTGCCTCTGCTTCACTGTGACTATTCATCCCTCGACTTCTCCACTCTTTATACAATGGAACACTATTCATCTGTCACCTCTGCCTGAGTCTCTCTCTTCTCTCAGTCTCTCCAAACTCTTTGCAATTCACGACCACGTTCTAGACTCTAAACTTTTTCATGTAAAGGAAATGAAACCAGGATTAAACAAGGCCTCTTTAAAGGGGAACTACCGTTTTTTACAACCTGGACCTTATTTCTAGTATAAAATATGATCATTTACTCACCCAGATAACTTTGGTGTCATTTGGAGTCATTCGGACGAAATTAGATCCAGTGGAGCGCCGCGTATATCCATATAATGCGAGTGACGGGGCATCGACACACAGCCTCTATATAACGCATTATCTGCCACGAAACTAGTTCATTTCACCAATATTTTGTTACGATATGCTAGTGCTATTCTCCTCTGAGTCCGGGCTCGTCTGTTATCAACATCCGGGGTCAAACTAGCAGTAGCAGCTACAGGTAAACAAGCCGGCTGTCGCGGGTGCGCTCGCAGCTCAGAGACGACATCTTCCAGGTCAGAGGTAGTAGATCAACCTACAGACCCCGGATGTTGATAACAGACGAGCCTGGACTCAGAGGGGAATAGCACTAGTGTATCGTAACAAAATATTGGTGAAATGAACTAGTTTCGTGGCAGATAATGCTCATAGAGGCTGTGTGTCGATGCCCGGATCACTCGCATTATATGGATATATCGGCGCTACACTGGATCTAATTTCGTCTGAACGACACCAAATGACACCAAAGTTATCTGGGTGAGTAAAGCATCGTATTTTATGCTAGAATTGAGGTCCAGGTTGTAAAAAACGGTAGTTCCCCTTTAAAGCCTGTTTTTGCTGCACGTGATAGGATGGTATGGGGCTGTCACATTTTATAGAATATATTTGTAAAGTGATCATCAGATACATGTGTTCAAATGTTCAGTGTAACAGCACTACAGCCTGTGACTTCTGGTCAGCGTCAGGTGTCCTTTAACTGCCTTACAGTGATGTTGTCAGAGCTGAGGCACCGTAAATGAACAGAACAAGAACAAGTCCTAAATCCTGGAAATAAACTGGCATGTTTGCACTTCTGGTTCCCTAGTCTCAAAGTCAATGGGTTTTTTGAATAGGTTTTCTGTTCAATTCCTTAAATAAGGTCTGTGGTTTACACAAGCTAAAGCTAAAATATTTTCATGTTTTGGGTTTACAGCATAAAGAAGAATTACCACCTTGTATGCGTTTGTGCATCAGTCAAGCTGCTGTTCCTGAGCTATGACATTGAATAATGGCCAGAAATTTTTTTTGATGAATATTATGATCACAGTGATGTTGACCTTTGACCTTTTGAATATAAAATAAAAACCAGATTTCATAATCATCATAAGAATTGTTGAGCAACGGCTGAAAATGTGTTTCATGCAGTCACAGTGACCTTGACCTGAAGCTCATCACAGCGTCCGAGTGGACCCTGTTGAAATATCGTGTTCACAAGAATGGGACAAACAGACGGACAACATTCAGTCATGGCTGACGCCGTCGCAGAGGCATAAATCTGTCAGTAAATCCACACATTTTTATTTTCAAATTGAGAAATAATAAAGCGTTTACGTTTAAGAAAGGCGGTTGCTAACAAGTGGCTGAATGAGACAACAGTTGGGGACATTGAACACTGATCAGCCTCATCTACTTACTAGTGAGTTTTTAAAAGTTTATCAGCAAATTATTTTAACTCTAACTTTACAGCTCATAGATTGATCAGCTTATAGTAAAGTGTGGTAAAATGCTTAATGAACTTGAAGTCATGCGACCGCAGTAAGGTTAGTTTTTTAGCCAAACATTAGTTTTTTTGGGGAGATTTACTTTTACCCTGTAGAAATCATAAAAGTGAGGTTCATTCATCTGTGAGGATTATCATGCTGAACGAAACATGTAGCCTCTCATCAACTTGTGTCTGCCACAGAGTTAATTTTCCTGTAATAATCCAAAATCCAGTAGAAAATTCCCAAAGGCTTTTTGACGATGTAGTCAGTTTGAATTCATTCGAACAAATCGTGAGTTCATGTGTTTCAGCGTCACAGCCTTAGTTAGCTATACAGCAATACGATGATCAAAAATGCATAAAGTAACAAAGTACTAGACTAGGCTGGCTTTCCATTTGTGAATCACAAATTATCTTGTTTGTTTGACAAAAGCAGAGATGTAAAAAAAAAAAAACTTTGGGTTTTAGGGGAGTTATGCTGCCACTATTTCCTGGCAAACAGTTTAGCATTTTCCCCAGAGCCTTGTCATCACATTAAGGTTGCCAGACAACCAACATTACTAGCTGTTGCCATCTCTCCCACCTCCCAGGGTGGTATTTTCTCATCTCACTCTTGGAGAGAAAGCAAAAAAGTGCATCTCCCAAAATGTTGAACTATTCATCAAATCATCTGTAACAGTACTACAATAATATCATACACCACCATTACAGGGTCAGATCTGTGTAGAGAGAGCTGTGCTGCTGATGCATAATATCATCTTACAAAAAACCTTTTGCAGAATGCAGGATTTTTACTTGCAACAGAGTTTTGTCTCATGATATTTCTCCTCTAACTTAAGAATCTGAGCACATCTCTCACACCACTGATGGTACTGTATAGCTGCCTTGTTTCTCTGCATGCACACTCCCATACCCACAGTGTGCCAGGCGGGTGGCATTAGTCTGGGTGGGCGACACCGAGGTGTCCAAAATCTCTCTGCAGCCCACTGCTCCATTGAGCTGCACAGAGGAGCTTAGGAGAAAGAAAACAGTGGCTAATCATTACCCACACCCTCACCCACCGCCCTTCCCTTTCCTCTTTGCTCCTTCCCACCTCCTTCCTCTCATTAAAAAAAGTCTGAGAGAGCTGGCCTGCATACTGATGCATTGTTAAGCGCTCTTAATTGAACTTGAGGATTCTTAATGTGCCATCCTTCAAATGCTTAGTCTGTGTGCTCTCGGCTGCTTAGTCCGAATTGCCCTCTGTGCTGCATTTATCTCCACCTCCTCCGCTGCACGTCCATTCAGCTTTTGGTGGAAGGGAGGAAGGGCTCTGTGGCAGATTTGTAATGTGCGGGCACGGAGGAAAAGGACATTGACTCTTTATACAACAGAGGGAACAAAAGCGTTCACTTGGTGCCAGCTGGGAGTTTCATCATGAGCCAGGAGAGAGACGGAGGGCAAAGTGAGAAAGCGAGAGAGAAAGGAAGCAGTGGGAACGAGCAAAAGAGTAAAAAAAAAAAAAAAGTTATTGGACTGGATGGGGCAGGGTGACATCAATAGCATCCCAAGCAGGGCCACAAATTAGCCGGGCGAGAAGCGGCGCAGCATGGGAGCCGACAGCTGGGGCCCTGCGCGCAATGCCACCAGGGGATTAGCTGGGTTTCAGGATCTGACACAGAGGGGATGAGCGTCATGGGCAGAATAAAGAGCAACGCGGGGATTAGAGAGCTTCCCGACACTCCACCAACACTCATGAAGGGCTTAAAGGACTATAGATATCATTAATGAATGGACAGAGAGAGAGAGAGAGCAAGAGAGAAAGAGAGAGAGAAAATTAAGGGGAGCTGTCTCTTTGCTTTTATTCCGCCTGACCCCCCTACATCGCCACTCAGGTTTTTAATGATCATACATTCCACGTACATACATTAAAAGTCAATGAGAGGCAGGCCAAAGAGGCAAACTGCCCATGTGTTGATCATTCAACACACAGTGAGCCAGACAGAGATGGCGGCTGCTGATTGGTGTATGTTCAATTCATGCCACTCTCTGAATTTAGGCCTGAATTATTCATCTGATGGTCGTGGTGAAAATGCCAAACATACATTTGAATATTTGTACGCTTTTGTGTGAGTACACTGGAACAAGACGATGGTATTCGTTGGGGTGTGCACGTGGGCGTGCTGCTGGGATACATGTAGGTATTGAATTTGGCATTCAGATGCCGCATGGTATGGGGTGATTTGAGGGGCCACAAAGCTGCGTCTTGTTTTACAAAAAGGAAATTGCTGAATTCTCTCTCATAAACAGACCGTGCCTTCAGATAGGCACAGCCCCACCAGCCTGTCTTCACAACCTCTGCAGGGATTTGGCACCGAGATAACCTCTGCTCACGTACTGTAGCTCGCAGCTCACCAAAGACGAGACAAGCTCATGAAGCTAATGTGATTTCGTAGCGTGCCGCGCTGGACTCAAAGTGTGCAGAACATCAGCACAATCTGTGAACTAAAAAAAATACCTCCGTGCAGCCTTTTCCATGACACGGCCGCTGAGCCAACTGGGAGATCCTGGACAGGAAGGCACGGGGAGATAAAGTCTGCCGGTTGTTTAGGAACTCGGAGTTATCATCCTCCCCCTCCTCTTCCTCCTCCTCGCCAGAGCTCTGTGTGCATGTAGGCACTAATGGAGTCTTTATCGTGAAAGAGTTAACTACTTATCACTGGTTCGCTGCCACAGATCAAGAGCACAACTGGATTCGCTGAAGGGGCAGAATGGTCTTTGATGAACTTCAGTCAAATTTAATGAAAGCAAATCTGCGTCCAGGGTAAGGCCTCGCAGCTCGCTCCTTCAGCTGTATATCACTCTGTGGGTACAGGATAGGTGTTTGGGGATGGAGGGGTTGTCTGCTTGTTTGTGTGTGTGTGTGTGTGTGTGTGTGTGTGTGTGTGTGTGTGTGTGTGTGTGTGTGTGTGTGTGTGTGTGTGTGTGTGTGTGTGTGTGAATCCATCAGAAACAGATGGAGAGGGTGAACAACTTTGTCACTTCTCAGCACAGAGCAGAAATATCCTGCGACCTGGAGCCTTTATGCCTTATTTTCTTCTTCTTCTTCTCCTTCAAAGCCTGGATTTCCCTTCCGTGCGCTCAGTATGCCCAGACGACTCACATCGAGGTTGTTTTGGAAAATGAATCTTCTGGTGCACGACCTCCCACTGTGTGCAAACACATAAGAGGCCCGAGTCCCGCTGTGTCAGAGGAGCCACACCTTGTCCTTTTGTACAGTGTCCCACCATTGTCCTTTGTGATCCCCTGAGATCCCCAGGAAGTGTGTATGTGCGTGTGTGTGTCCCTTTCTCTCTCTCCCCTCTGAGTGAACAAAGAGTGTGTGACTTGCTGTAATATGCCCGAGGAACAAAGAATATAACACTCTGTATGTGAAGTGGTATTAATTTACTGTACTTGTATCCTGATTGATGTTACACAGAAGAGCCTTGTTGCAATTATTGTGCTTCTGTGCTGTGGTCGCGGCCGCAGCGCACGTCGCAGTTCTCCCAGTGACAGGTGACTCGGCGAGAACGTAATTTACAAGAAATAACTCTCACGAGTGAAACATTGCTATTCCAATGAAATCGTTTTTTCTGTAATTGCAATGACGATGGCGTGGGCAGATTTTTCGGCGAAGTTTTGATTCGAAGGCCACAATAAGAAGGTGAAGAAATTTGAACGCAGCTTAATTGCTTCTTTGTTGTCAACACACTTTGTTAAAAAATGAAATCAGGAGCTTTGTTGGTGATAAAACTCAAACTCGGATCCTAAAGTGTAGCATTAGAATGGCTTCAGAGCAAACACTGCGGCTCGGGAAGGCAGCGGTGTAGTCATTACTGCCTCCCATTTTCACATTGAGATTTTAATCATCGGCTACAGTATTTCTGATTGATGTGTGTGCACGAGTTTGTGTGTGTGTGTGTGTGTGTGTGTGTGTGCCAGTGTGTGAGAGTTGTGTGTACACACATATAGCCCTGCACAGGGGGGGTTGTAATACATCTTCGTAATTAGTCTCATAATTATAAGGCAATAAACTGCAGCACACATGGGAGACTGATCCATCTCTGGGATACTGCAATTACCCTGCTAAGATGTGTTGCTGTGACAAATCTCCAGGAGCAAAGTGGAGCTCTGCACTGTTCTGCTCCAAACCACAGGCTTCACTCACGTTTGTGCTAACAACTGCGTGTAGGATGTATCAGTGAGTCAAAACAAAGTGTTTGAATAGTTAATTTGGTGTGGACATGCTGTTGGAACCAATAATTCCCCTGATTTGATTTTAAATTCCAGTCCTGTTGCCACCTCTTCCTCTGTGCACTTTTTCTCCTCAGGGCTGTCTAGACTGTCCAATCCCAAATCTTCAAATGCTGATGCACAACAGCTCGTCTTCGAGTCCTCGTCAATCTGGTCGATGTGGTGATATCACACGGCCGCTGAGTGAGTCTAAATTGGCTTTGCCTCCATTAGCTCCAACAGCGCCTCATTATCAGCAGCAAACATCTAGCCTGCAGGGCCAGGCCGCTGCTACTCTGCCACCCACTAGCTCCATATCACACACGCACAGGTATGCACGACCTCACACACACACACACACACATACGCTGTAATACTTCCATTTCCATATCTTTGATTAAGCCAGCAGGATGTGCAGGTTGTTACTGAGCACACCTGCTTTCAGAGCGGACACCCACAAAGGATGATGGTATGCTCATCTGCTGGAGATGGAATAGGAAATCGCAGCCTTTCCCACTGGTGGGCAGCAGGGAGAGCGTGTGTGTGGCGGGGTTTCGCGACGACAACGTGACAGTGCAAATAGCAGTGATTTAATATGAATGAACGTGAGCGTCAGACCCCCCCCCTCCCTCCCTCCCTCCCTTTTCTATTTGCTCAGCGGTGAAACATAAACAAGCTAATTAAACACTCACAGTACATGTGCACGGAGCAAAGGTTAGGTTTGCTTAAATTACACACACACAACTGCACACGGGAAATGTCGCTTGGAGTGTAACCTTTCCTAAACAACGTGCAGACCTTTTTTCATTCAGCATCGGTGGTCACGGTCTGAGCGTGGACGTCATGCCTGCAAGTCACAAACCTGCCGAATAATGGATCAATGATTCATGCCTGAGTCTATTCTTTCAGCTTTCTTTGGTTCATACTTTAAAATCGATGTCAGAACTGGTCGTGTTTTAGTTCACCATCAGGCTCTTTCTTTAAATCCTATAGGCTGCCTATAAAAGACAATTTGTTTGAGTTGTTTAACACTGATGGACTGTGGATTTTTTTGTGAAGGACTCTCGACAGTCCAAAGGAAGTGACTTAATGCCGTTCCTGAGTGCCTCGCCTCAGCGCCTCTAACAGAGAGCAACAGTAACTAAAGACCAGCTCTTAACACAACACAGAAGTTGCACTTTTGAGAAATGATGACCATTCGCTCACTTGAGTTAGAGGAATTTGAGATTTTGAGATTGACGCCACTCTCATTTAGTCAATATACGACTAGAGCCAGTTGCCGGTTAGCTTAGCTTAGCATAAAGACACTAACAGGAGGAAACTGATGGCCTGGCTCTGTCCGAACATAACAAAAACCAGCCTACTCACTACCATCGATACAAAAACGGTTTCCACCGCTCTCAGTTTTTATGCTAAGCTAAGCTAATTGTCTGATGGCTCTAGCTTCATAATTAATGTGTGGATGTGAGAATGGTCTTGAACTTCTCATCGAACTCTCTGCAAGAAAACAAATAAGCATTTTTTCCAAAACATCAAACTATTACTTTAAGGCTGTTGTAAAACATGGCTGTGAGTGCAAGGACAAGTCTCGTGTGGACTCGACACTTGATAATGATCATGACTGTAGCTGGTCGGGTGTTACACATCAGCATTTACTTCTCAGTCAGCTTCTTTTTGTGTGTGGCGTGCAGCAGGGGCAGCACTTCTCGAAACCACCTCCAGTCATCTCAAATCTGCAAGTCATAAGGAAGAATGAAAAAGCAAAAAGAACAAAAAAAAAAGCAGATGTGAACAAGTCTGAGTCACCGTGTGTCAGCTGAAAGTGCTCAAAATAAGAGCAGCAGAAGACTAAGCAAGAAGGAACAAATAAAAAAAAAGTTATCAAGGAAAGAAGGAGGTGAGGATGGAAGAGAGGACAGACGAAGGGTACATTTTGAATGTGAAGGGCATTAGCTCTGTCCCTGACAATTAAACTAACGGTGCACAGGAGCAGCAACGTGGAATTAAAATTAAAGAAGAGCAAGAAGGTTGATAAGCGCTAATTTGAGTCCCTGGGATCTGGAGGAAGGTTTGAAAAGACAGCCGCAAGGGTGGGCTCTATTAATTGTCAAAAAGAGGCTCTCAGGGGATTATGACTCCTGCTGCCAGGTGAAGCACACTCCACACTGACACTTTCACACAACTGTGTGGCTCCGCTGCTAGTGTTTTTATGAGTGCAATATGGTTGTATATTGTGAGGCATGCGAGGGTTAAGGATTATAAAAGTCTGTCCTCAAACCTGTAGATATAAAGGTTGTTAATGTAACGCACTAGTTCTCTTGTACAATAGCCAAATAATAAGAGGCTGAGCAGAAAAACAGAGAAGGAACAAAATTGAGAGTGGAAAAAAACAATAGATTTTTTTTTTTTTTTTTTTTTGAAGGCCTACAAGTGTATAATTATACTAATTGGACAAGCTGAAATGATAATTTTTTGCAATGTCTAACCTCTGGTTACCCACACAGTGCTAAATGCAGGGCAGGATTTTCAGTGATGTCTCAGGATAAGATGAATGTTGATAGCTATTGAATCAGCCTGCCATAAATAATTGAAGTGACAAACAGGTCAGAGTGCTCCAAGGCAACAATCCCCAGTCACATCTCAGTTCAAGTATGAGGCTTTAATAACCACTGTGATTTCTGTTCCCCCTCTCTCCGGTCCCAACTCTGGCCGTCTATCCCTCTCATCCCTCTCTTTCTTTTATTCATTCGCTCATCCATCACCATCACAAAGAAACAGGGTCAGTTTGTTGAAGTTTTCCTCGGGCCCTTTCCTGTTGTCTGGCTCTGCTTATGTAAACCGAACAGCCCCGGCTGACCGGACACGACTAGAATAGGGCCCAATTCCACTCTGATGAGCTCCTCATCAGCGGCTGTTGTCAAAGAATTTAAACTCTTCCTCTCGACACGACAATCAAATCAAAGATATTTTTACATCTTCTTACAAAGCTATCCTTACACGTGGTGTCTTGTCGCCTCACCCAGTCTGACTTGCAACATTGGTGTTCTTGTTTCTTTGTTATTTCCTTTGAACCGTCATGATGTCTTTGAACTGATCATTTCTGAGCACAGCAATTCCCCAGTTCTGCCTTTTAAGAGCGGCTTTACCTCCACAGCCTACTGCTCAGTCCTACGAAACCACATTTGTCGGTGAAAGTGAAAGAAAGCACAAAGGAAGGAAGGGAACATCGGTTGCCTGCCTGCATGTGTGGTAGCATACAAACTAAATTGAATAGTTGTGAAAGTAGCAGGAGAAGCACAAACAGAGTGAAACTAGGCTATGGGAATGTTGCTTTGAGAAAGGAGAGCAGCCACAGAACGGGGAGGGAGTGGACTTTGCCGTTGAGCGTCTGAAAAAACAAACGGTCATCCCACGTCGGGACAAGAAAGAATCACAGAACAGCGCCAGGCTGAAGCGAACAGTAAACACAGTCCAGTCCAAGTCCAACTGGTGGGAGTCCAGTATAAATTATTAACCCAGTGCAAGTAAGCGATGCCCGAAGCTTCAGTGAAGTTGGGTGAGCTGCAGTACTGTGGATCGATACCTGTTAATGAATGCAGTGTAGCTAATTTTAGAGGTACATTGTGGAGCTTCATTATGCTCTCCAAACACAAGCATAAACACGATTCAGGCGAGTGGGCAGTGAAAATGGCCTGACAAACAAACACTTGGCCCCTGCCTATAGCAGATGTTTTTGGAAGTGAGGAAACAAATTAATCTCGTTTTTTTTTTTTTTTTACAGTTTTCTGTTAACACGACCTGAGACGGGCCCGGTTCTCAAATCGCATCAGTGCTGGCAAACTTTAATTTAAAACTTTTCCAAAACAAATTGAAAAACATTCAACATGGCACCACTAATCAAAGGCTGGTGTAATCTCAGTCATCTGCTTTCCTATCTTATCTTCCAAGCGCACTCTCTTCCCCACCAGCCATTCATAAATCCCATTCTTTACTGGTTAAAGAGAAATCCTATCTATTGGCAAAAAGCTCGGCAGCTCAGAGATGTTGTCTGAGCAGCTGAAAGTAGCATAAAACTGGAATTCTAATAAAAAACCCCTGAGGTGAGATTCATGTTTTAAATAGTCAAGCACATAACCTGAAATTGTCAAACGTCCTCGAACTATCCGTCTTCAAGCTACACGGTGTTTGTCCCATATGGATAACATCTCGCGGTGGCTCGAGGCCACGTCTAAAATACACTCCCACTTCCTGCAGGCCTGTCAGATACAATCTCCTCATGAGCACGCTCATCTGAAGTTCAGACATGTTTGTGTGTGGGAGGAAGTTTTCGCAGATAATGACATTTTGTAAACACGGGGTTGGTTTGATTTGAGCTCTGGCTTGTCCCCAACTTCTGTAATGTCGCCAGTTTTGCTGGAGGGGTGTGGGCTTTCCTCCAGTCCTCCAAAGGAAACGTGACAGACTGAGTGGCCAAAAGGCTGAGATGAACGAGGCAATATGTCAAACCGAAAGCTTCCCCCGGTTTCACACATTTAGCATCTTGTTAAGAGATGGTTTTGAAACAGGTCATTCTCACTAGTCACATCTAATTGGTTATAGATCACACTGGAGGCCTTTTACTGAAGTCATTTGAGCTTCATTAGGGATTCACAATGGCTCAGCTTTCTTGTGCTATTGGACTGAATGTAAAATCGATGTATTTTCTGTGTAGAAAAGCTAAATTAAAGATACTCGGAGTGTTTGTTTCCTACCATTAGGAGCACTATGGAGCACTGTTTTTGAGTGACTCATTTGTTGACACCATGCATGCAGCCAGTTTCACACTATTCTGCTGATTGAGAACTGATGCCGATAATGTGCAAAGAAGCACCGCATTGTGTCAATAAAGGCGGTGAAGAAGAAGACTATGAGCTGGCAAACATGGATATAAATAATGCAGAAACTTAAAAGGTGCAATATGTAAGAATTGGCCACCTGTTGAATTCAAACGCAAAATTAATAGGGGGCAGAGCATCACCAGAGTAGTGGAGGAGGACTGGGAGCTCAGAGGACCAGGGGAGTGTTACACCACTAGCACAGCAACTCTGGATCAGGAATGGCCAGGGTTAGCTGGTTAGCATGCTAACTTCAACAAACATCCCTGCAACGCAACACATGAATGTCCTGAGATCAAAACTGTTACTCCTTCACATTCTGTTGATAATTTTAGGCAATTTTTGAATGTTTTCAACTAAAATTCTAACATATTACACCTTGAAATAATCTCATAATCTTTAATTAGGGAAGACAATACGTTTAACATGTTTGCTGGATGTATTTTGGTGAATAAATTAAAAGGTAAAGACATTAAAGCTTTAAAACAACAAGCTGCATAATAAAACAATATTCAAATTCAGACTAATTCTGCTGATGGCTGTTTGTCTCCACAGTGCATGGTACACTGTATGTACACAGATCACAGGAAACCCACACACTTGTACAGAGGAAAGCAAACTGACTGTGACATCGTGATGCAAGTATAATTCTGTTTCAGCTTTGTCACACATGATGACAAATGTGAGCTAATATCACAATTACACAACTCTACTGACAGCTGCTTTAACATTGTGTGTTTCTCCCAGCTCTGAATCCTGTTGGCGCCACAAAAATATGACTGATCATCATAAATATGCATCACACAAACACACACACACACACCACACACACACACACACACACACACACACACACACACACACACACACACACACACACACAAACACACAATTTATATTTCATCATTGTGGTCGGCCACAGAGGATTGAAGAAATGCTAATATGTCCGGCAGCTTTCCTATTTGGTGCCGGTGCTGATGATGATCCTGCTTTGGGTCCAGTGGGACCTTACCTGCAGCAAAATGACTACAGCATTATCTTCATGCAAATATTACCAGAGGAAAACAAACAGGCGAGGTAACTCATCTTCTGACTGGCTATGGGGGAGTCATCAGCTTCCTCTGAAACGCAGACGGAAAAAAAACACAAGATGTCTAGCAGTTCAAAACAACCTCAGAGTCGGTTGTAATTTCCGCTGCAGCCTCAGTATGTGAACGTACTGTAAAGTGACTCACAGGCTTTTATTGTTTAGACACTGGCATTTAAAAGTGTCACAGGTTTCTCAGCTTTTGGATCCATTTCCTGTTCTGATCTTATTTATAGTTGACTTTTGCGGCCCGTTCCTCCACCACAATTTCAGTCTCATCAAATCACATCAGCTCTACTTTTATCCCATACACGTTGTTATCACGTCTCACAGTGTCTTTATAGAAGCTACATGGGAATGAGACTCAAATTGAGCCTGTTTGTGGGTGCGCACAAACAAAACGGCACCTTTGGCTAAAATTTAATGTATGTTGTAATTCCAAATGTGAGAGAAGAACATTCTTAGCCCGCGGCAAAATCTTTCAAGAGTGACTTATCTTCAGTCGGCAGAGGTGTAAACAAAGCAAAAATGTCCAGCACGGTTGGAGCACCACTTAACACAGCTGATGTTTAAGTAGTTTCAGGAGAGCTGCGGCTGCTCTGAGGCGAATATTGAGATCAAAACTGGCAGCATTAGCAGCTTTAACGGTAGGGCAGCCAACACTTTTCATCAGACAACAAACAAAAAGCTGGGATCTCGTAGTGGAACAGGTAGAGCCGTGGCTCCTCCGGGCTGTGAACTGGGATTGTAGCTGCTTTCAAACAGTATGCGCAGCAAAACAATGCTGCTGTTCCTGGTGTTAAGAATGCAGAGGTTTGGTGAGAACAGAGAACAACCTCTCATACTTTTCCTGAGATTTTGAAGTTATTGATTAGCACTGTACCAACACAACTATAAATCATTTAAAGGTCAGTCAAGATTCTTCACTAATAAGGAAAAAAAATAACCCTTTACTGTTCAAATATATATTTATTTCCTTAATCCTTCATACAAACATCTTTTTTTTATTTCCAAAAAAATAAACTGTTTAAACGGATGAATCAATACAAGTGCACTGCCATAGCCGTGAACAAGGTAGTCAGAGAGTGGGCAAAGCTTTGTGGTGATTGGATATAGAGCAACAGAAAGGGGGGGGGGGTCGTCAAGGTTGGCACACAATAACAGCAACAAGTTGTCTCTCTTCCACTCTGTATTGATCCCCAGCACCTGAGTTGTACAAGGAGCGGGCGCTTTCAGCACTCTCGTCAGGTACAAGTACATTGGAGAGGTTTTGCTCCTCTGTGCAAAAGATTCATTGGATTAGAAAAGATAATTATGGGCAATTAAATTCTGACTTCATCCCCAAATGATTAGACTGCAGGTGCAGCTCCGATGCAAATGTATCCGTCAAAACAAGTCACTTCATCTCAGGTCGGTTGTGTGACAACTCATTTTTCTTAGAAAGAGGGAGGAAATCATCCAGTGTGCAATTTTCACTTCATTCTGAGGCAAATCAACTGGTGGTAATTTTGTTTGAACCCTTGTGAGCTGCTTTGCTAATTCACTTGAGAGACAGGAGTGTCGCCCCAGATGTCAGGGCTCTCCCTCTCATTTTGGAGGAGGAAAAAAAAGGATTTTTATAGGGTGAATTTTAACTCCCTCTGAAGATACACTTTTGTTTGCAGAGCTCACAGCTAAGCTCTTACAGGAGGGATAAACTCTGCCTCATCAACACGCGTGCTTTGTTCTTCAGCAAGACAAAGTGGCCATTTTCCATTGAACATCTCCTTTTCTGTGCCAGACGACCAGAGAATCCACAATCAGTTGACAAAATGATCCTCTTTGATTTCGTGTGTTGCGTTCAGGTGGTTGGCCAGCTCTTGCATCACAGCATCTTTGCCAATCTGATCGTTCCTCCTCTTTTCCATGATCACATCCTCCAGGCTCTGAAACTCCAGGACGTGACTCTTCTTCTCCGAGAAGAGTAATTTTAACCTGTACGGCTGCTTTCCTATCCGGATCTCCCCTCCGATTTTAAACTCCCGCCTGCCAAAGCGGCACCAAGCGGCAAAACACTCCGAGTTCCTCCAGTACAGCTCTCTGTCTCTCGACCCGACATGGTCCAGGGCGTTGCGCACAATCACCTCCGGCGGGAGCGCACGGTACCTGTAGAGGCTGTTCACTATCCTGCCTTTTTTGCCCTGGCTCACGTCGGTGAGAAAGTTGTTCTTTATCTCAGCCCTGTGCAGGTGCACCACCTGGAAGTCCCCGACGTACACAGCCCAGTGCGGGTACTGTCCTGTGGCCACAAACTCCAGCAGGTCTCCGGGTCGGCACTTGTTCAGGAGACTCTCCGCGGACTGAGTGGCGGCTCCGGTGCTCCTCTCGTACACGCACTCCTCTCGGTAGTGGATCGCGCACTCCAGCTCGTCCTGCGGGTCGAAGGGCTTCTCCTCATGATTCACCGGGTGGTTGACAGATGAGAAGTGGCCCGAATTCTCGTCCTGGTCGTCGTCGCCGTCGTCGTTGGAGAAAATGTAAGACACGCCGATCCGGGGTCCGTCGTCGTCCGGGTCGAACCCATTTGGATCCGACGTTGGCACCTCTGCGTAATTTAAATGCGTTAGTTTCTCCACCTGGTTCCCCATAAAGGTGAAAGGTGGCTGGAGGATCAGGCTGAGCACACAAACAGGATCCACCTGTTCTTGGCGCACTCGCTTCACCGGGAGGAGGCGCAGGGCTGTGCGGTGTCTTAACTAGATCCAAAGCGGTGAAGACGGGCACCAATAATCCATGTCCAGCTGTATGTCCGCCAAATGAACACCACCTGCGCCGACCTGTGCGGAGATAAGCAGAGACAGCGGCTTAAACAACGAAGTCAGGAGGCGATCTGCAAGTCAAACTATTACGCGTAGTTTACATTCCCAACAGGTGTGTCAGGTTGCACCTGTTGGCTCAGTTTGCTCTTAATAAAAACCTGTTATCTCCACTTTTTAGACCACCTCAGTCCTCTAACGTGTCACCTACACTTGTTTTGTCCTGTTAGTCTCACCCAGCTGTTCTCCAGAATAGCCCATTTTCTTCAGGTTAATCCACAATAAAACTCCGAGGAGAGCAGACGGACTCACCTGCGGTTCAGCTCCTGACAGCAGCTCTCTCTCTCTCCCTCACACACACACACAAAAACACACACACACATACATTCACACACACACTCCTGTTGTCACATCAGTAAAAACAAACAGGAGTGTTGGGCACGTTGCTGCTCCTTCCTGTAGGTGAGCTGTGTGTCGGGTGGCTCTGCTCCACAGACAGTCTGTAGTGTGAGCCACAGTGGCTGTTGCAGCGAAACTCAGCCAGGATCCAGTGAGCGGGGAGGTGTTGTCTTTTAAAGAGACAGTGCGCCTCTTTTGTCTCCCTCACACATCCCGTCTCCACTTCACTTCAAATAAGTAGAAAAAAACAAACATGGGCGGGATGTTTCAGCGTGAGATTATTTTAAGGGGCTTGTTAAAGTAAAATACTGCAATTCATTGTTTTTTATCAATACAGTTTAGCAGGGCCGGATTCAATGTTTTGAGAGCACTGGGCAGACTGATTTTTTTTTGGGGGGGGGGCCCTGAACAGACATTTTGGTATTTGGTAAACAAATAAATTGACTAAAATGTTACATGATTATTATTATGTCCACTCATTTAGTTAGTTCTATTTTATAGCTCATATGTTCATATTTTATCAATCGTATCCAACTAGTTTGTTTTGTATTTACAGTACAAGTATAGCTTATGATGTTATGTTTAAAAAAAAATGTGTAAATACATTTTGAAATACATTTTTTGATTTGAGATTCATTTAGATTATTCTAGAGTGGTGTAGCGATGATGTGTTTTTTGTAGGCTAACCTGGAGGTTAGCATCACCCTGGTTCCCTGAACAAAAATCTTACGGGATTTTTTAATCAGATTTTGAATTATTTCAGAAAATAATCTCTGTGGCAAAGACAAGTCTTACTACGTCATTACTATACACTTTTCTGTAAACTGATCAATCTACAAGTTGTAATGTTAAAGTTCAAAGAGTTTGCAACTGAGGTCTGCCTGTAAAGGCGAACTAGTGAATACATGAGCCTTTGTGTTTGTCCTGTGACAACTTCTCTCATCTCATTTAGCCACTTGTTAGCACCCGTGGTTTTTAAGACACCTTATCATTACATTGTGGGACTTTTAGTGGTGTGTAAATGTCTCAACCCTGAAAACCAATTAAAAACCTCATCGACTTTGAGACGAGGGAGCCGGGTGTGTAAAAATGCTAACCAATTTCCGGGTTTTAGGACTACAAACTACACCAATCTATTTTTTAAATATTTGAAAAGGTACATTAAATATTAATGTAAGCAGCTGATGTTTCTTTTCTCCTTTGTCTGCACCCCCTAGCGGTAAGGAGGCTCATGTCCTGCCCAGATGTTTGGTATACTATGGGCTTCAAATAAATGATATATTGTTTTCATTGTAGCCCATAATATGGATATGTGGAATGTTATACAGAAACATATATTTATTTTAAAAATTAAAAATATACTACATTTAAACATAAGGTCACAATAAACCAAGCTCTTAGTACCACACAGACACACTGATAATGACTTTTCAAAGGGGGAGAATGATCCCAAAAGGTCAAAAACATGCAGCATAGAGCATAAAGTATTTCTGCTTTATTCATCCATGAACAAAAGCAGCTTCATGCAATTCTACAAAAGAGGAGTGAGCCCATTAAAGTCAAAGTCAAAGAGACATTACAAAAACATCAAAACTTTCATGAACAGAGAGCAGCAGACACGTCCTGTATACAGAAAAGAAACAGGCGAGTACCTGCGGGTGAAGAGAAATACATCCCTGAACAGGTATAATTAGTTTAAAATAAAAATATGTGTAGAGTCCTGACTTTGGTTTACATTTACATTAGGGTATGTGACCATAACCAAATGTGTGTTGCTCAGTGTACCTGTCAATTATTTCATTATTTCCATATGCTCAGAAAGTTGGGTGTCATGACGAAATGAGGTTTAAAAGTAAAATCAGCTTATTAAGTAAAATCTTACATTATCCCTGTTCTGTATGTACAGGAACTCATGATGTAATCTGAGGATTAGGATCATAAAGACTTGAAAAATACGACCTTGTAAGACCAAATGCTATTTACTAGTTTTCTTCATCCTCACAAACACAAACCCTCCCACCACAATTAGTTTATTCCATTAAATCAAATGTTCTGCAAAACCGCAGGCAGTGTCCCACTGAACTGGAGGTTAAACAACCAGACGTTACTTAATACAATCAAATCAAAGCTGACTTCAGTCAAAGAAAGATTGGCTCTTTCTGTATGTTAACTGTGCACTGGATTTTACCTCCAAACCTCTTGAGCTATAAAGATCTACACAATTAATTTGCACGTCCTTTTTGTATTGTGGCATGTAAAAATATGAGTGGAAGACGCCTGTGTCATGTTACAATTTTTGGCGGGGAACACAGGAATCCTAACGCAGGATGATCATGCACGTAGTAAAGTTACATCAAGTACGGCAGTGTTGAACAATTTCTTGTTCCTGCACTGCTCACTGTGCTGTTCTGGCATCACTTCCTGTCTTTTACAATGTACCTCTAAACAGCTGTGGAAAGTAACTAAGTACATTTAGTCAAGTACTGTACTCAAGCACAATTTTGAGGTACCCTACATTTGCTTAACAACTTGAGTTAGCCTTTTAAGTCACCTCGCAGTATGTGGTACTGCTACTTTTACTTAAGTAGATGATCTGAATCCGTCGTCCACCTCTGACACTACAGGAAGTAGTTTATTGAGGTCGTGCGGGCGGCCTCACGGTGAATACAATCTTCTTGACAACTCTACAGAAGTGTGTCAACAGCACAAGGAACCAGAGTCTTTTTTTGATGGGAGTGTCAAACTGAGTTTAGCCCACAAAAGCAGCGGGTGAGAGGCATGACACCTGGATCAATTTAGAATTGCAGAGTGCCAGTCTCATCTGTTCTCCTCCCTCTCCATCCAGCTCTGGCACCGCCCCAGCCGATCCTCCTGCGCCAGGAAGTGAGACTGTGTTCACTTTGAGCCAAAGGTAAAATCCTCCTTGCGCAAGCCAGATATTGAGGCTTACGGTGTCTCAGGCAGCCATTACACCTCCTTCTTGGAGCTTTTCAACAGATGAATGTGAATTCCAGATCAAACATAACCAAAAGAAAGCGAACATATTTGGGGAATTGATTAGATTTTTTCCTCCACGATACCGTGATTGAATTTCTGAGGATGTTTACGGCTCTGCACCCATCCAAAGAAAACAGCTTAAATGCCTGCCTGTGATATCGTGAATGCAATTCTTGTGTGTGCACTTTCCACAAATTGAACTGTTGTTGTGAAATTACCTGTGACTTAACATGTTGTGCAGTAAACAGGATTAGATTTGCTGAATGGTTATTCAAACTGAGGCAGAGTGGAGAATGAATGAGTCAACATTGCCGAGATCGTTTGTTGCCACTTAATATCTTCATAGGTGAAATGCTCTTAGTGCTGTGTGACGCACTGTTTGGAGGGAAAGAGCAATTAGAGATTTTTTAAAAATGCCTGATGCAAGGTTATTAAAAGATTAGCTTCACCTAGCTTCATCTCAATGCTGCCTTTGTTTGTTTCTCTTTGGAACAAAGACCCTTCACAGGGAGTGAGAGCAGGCAGGAAGGGAGAGATTTAATCACATAAGTGCATTCCCGCTGATGTTCATGAATGGGGTGTTAATGGTTCATTGACAGTACTAAAATCTGAGAAAGTTCTTTGGCATCTCAAGTATCCTACTTCAATTATGTCTTATTTTTTAAAAAGGAGGATTATAATTCACTAAAGATTTCAACATTTCCAATATCTATTTAAGTACACATGCTCACTAACACGTAGAAAAACTAAAATGAGCACTTCCTGTATGTAAGTTGCCAATAGTAGGCACTTTACTTTTTCAAAAATCCAAGCAACAATGTATAAATCCACTGATGAAAAGTTAATTTCTTCCATTTCTGGCTTTGCAGACTATTATCCTGTGACCTCCTGCAGACACTGCTCTCTTGTGGTTCTGTCAACTTACTGCAACACTCCAAATTACAAGTCTGGTGGTAATTATTTGTGAGAAAGTATGCACATTTTATTTATATTAAACAAGACTGGAGTACATAAAAATCACTTCTTCAATTCTCATTTAACTGGAAATCAGAGTTTCCATGAGGTACAAAACTCTGGAAAAAACATTCAGAAAACAACTTGAGTACTGATAAAAACAACAGTCTCAAACAAAAATTTCTCTCTTAATATACAGATAATTACCAAGGCACAGGTTTTAGGATCAACAGTTCAGTGCATAAAAGTACTACGTCCGGTTGCCCTGTCTCTTTTGGCTCTGGATTTTCCTCCTCAGCACCTGGTCAGGAATCAGATCTGCCTCTTTCACATCTGTGTTTCCACAACCCACCACAGGACAGCTAGAGGACAGACAGAGACAGAGACAGAGAGAGAGAGGGGAAATTAACATGTTTAAAGAGCAACAAAACATACAAATATACAATAGAAATTAACACAAATATGAGCAAGCGTGAGTTCAAAAAGCACACCTAATCAGAGTGAGGAAAGCCCTCATTGAGTGTTGCTGTTATAATTGTTACGTGCAAGGTGTGCACAGCGACCACAGACAGGACTCAAGACAAAAGGCAAGGTCCTCTGACAACAACATGGACCTGTGCTGGGATTTTATCAGTGTTCCTCCAGGACCAGCCACATTTAATTTTACTCCAACATCAAAGCAGTGCAATAAAGAAAATGTGAATTAAGGCAGACTGCTGGTCCCAGGCCAGCCAGCCAACTTGTTTACCGTTGTAAAACCTGACTCGACTTTCTAACAGCCCTCTGAGGGAGAGTGTCTTACCGGCATTTCTTTTTCTGGCTGTGTTTTGTTTTGATCAGGTTCAGTATGGCTCCTTCATCATAGTTGTGGTTACACTTCTTATTCTTCACTGGGTTCACCATTGCCACCTTGAATACAGATTCACAGCAGTGTGTTACAGAATGAAATACAGAGATCAAAAAGACAACATAGCTGCTAGAACATCAAATCAAAGTACTATTCTTCATTTTGCTCATATGTAGTTGTCAGAAAATAGGTCGAGACGTAATAAGATGGGAATGTTTTGAATTTAAAAAAAGCATTCAATGTGATCACATGAATTGCTGTGAAGTTAAATAAGCTGTCAGCAAGCTGGAGCAGTCTACCTGTGTGAGTGGGCAGGTGAAGTTGTCTTGGGTCTGAGTAACAGCGATGTCCTCATCGAGCTCCTCCATGTTCTCCGCTGTCTCTTGGTTGGCTAAAAACACAACATACATACAGGGTGCTTTCAAATCTCCAATCACAGCAATACATGATGAACTGGGGCGATGACAAGATGGCAGGAGAATATCAAGCAACCAAGGACATGGACTTGGCAGAAACATGTCTCACTTAGGTGTTTATATGTTCAGAGCTAATCCTGCATGTCATTAAATGCGAAAAAAATAAGCCATGAAGCCACTTCACAAACTCTCACTTTAGCATAAGACACACACACACACACACACACACACACACACACACACACACACACACACGCATTTATAGTAGCACACATAGCCTCAAGCCTCAAGAGCAGATGCACAGTCAGTTACCAACATGCATACACAAAACTCTCACCCACCCACAAATAAACTGAAATCTCCCCTTTTTAAGCCCACGTACAAAGTTTACAATATCTACCACGGATGTCCTAGCACAGCTACAACAATCAAATAGTCCAAGGCCATCTGTGCTTAGGGTATTAAAAGGCTTCATATCGCAAAATTTACAATATATGGTGATCTCATATAATCACTTCAGCTTCACACCTTAAAATATGTTTCCTCACACCGTGCGGTTTGGGACCGAGCCAGACTGGGACAATTAAATTGGTGCAGCAGCAGTTTCACTCAAAATGTCTTCAGAGAACTGAAAAATATGGTGTCGTCTGTGTGCGGCCACCTTTCTAATTTAGGGGTGTAATAAGGACAACAATTAAAAAGCAGCAAATAACAGCTACAGGGTGGCCGACAAACACAATTATCCAACAGTAAACAATGTCGACTCTGGTGCGCTTGTTTGAAATTAAGCTAATTATCTTGAATAAGGACACATCCCGAGATTACTCCCTCTCCCTGGCCGAGAGGCTCCCCTGCACGCACAGCTATTATAAGTTGTGAATACATTGAACGGAGTCCAGCAGTACATCAATACAGACTGTTTTTCCTGTCTTTTCTCTGCTCGCCTTACCTTGGCTGAGAGGGTTCTTGATGCTTTCCTTGAAGGCGACGACTTTCTGGTGATTCTGAAGCTCTGCATCAGAGAGCCGGGCTATTCTCTCTGTGAACTGCTCCTTCACTCTGGCAGACAGGCTGAACATGGCCTCCGGCTGCTGTGAATTAACCTACAGAAATTGAATGGAGGTGAGGCTTATTCCACTGCCTTTACAATTAGAGTCATTTTCAGTTGTTTCCCTGATATTTCAAACTTACACCTTCACATTAGGACTTAACACTCCAGAAAAACTGGGTGTACACAGCAGGAGCCACCGTGAGCCCTTTTGAGTCTGACCTGTTTGTGTAGTATAAGGGGAAAGGATGTCAGCACTTAATGTGATTAGATGGTGCCGGTTGCCCTCACCTCTGATGTGACTTGTTGCACCACGTCAACAAAGTAGTTAATCTCCCTGTCCAGCTTGGCACACTCCAGAATCATGGCCTCCATCTCTTTGATGCCAGGATTCATATTGTTATCTGTAACATGACAGCACACACAGTGAATTAAAAAGTATTGAGATCATTTAATTGAGTAAAAGTGGCAATGCCACACTATTTACAGTGTATATGAATATATGTTTTATAAAATATTCCATTTGAGGTAACCGTCTTGCATTACTAGCCCGAATCAAAAGTACAAGTACTCATTATGCAGATTGATCCCTGCAGGTATAATATTGACCCTTGTCATTCATGTATTAACATGTACACAGTAACAGTTGGTCAAATGTATTAATTAGTGTTGTAGTTGGTCGAAGTGGAGCTTATTTCAACTACTTTTTATAATTCTGGCTGGTTTGATCTATGCTAATGCATTCATTGTATACAACTGTCATGGAGTTGGTATGTTAAGACATTTTAAGTAACTAGTAGCTTCATATGTACTGAAGTAAAAAGCAGAATTATTCCCTTTCAAGTCGCATGAAATGGAGTTACCCAAGTAACGTTAATGTGTTATTAACTTGTGTGCCTCAGCATTGTACTGCACATGAGTAGATATAGCTTCCCATGTATTAAATCATCAGCACCACCAGCAGCAGGAGTTCTGGGATCATCTCCGTTTGTTGTGGCGTTAAATTTGACCCAACAATTAAATAGTGATGCACAATACAGCAGCAAAGCAAATGAGCGCGACAGGCAAGTTACTGGGAGTGCTTGTTATATTTACCCTGAGCTTCCGCCAGGTCCATAGCCACATCTGTCACTATATCCATTCCCGTCCCGATGTCCACCTGACATGACTTCAGGCTCGATAGTGTCCCGTGAACCGCGCTGAGAGACATTACGATGTGTATCTGTTATCCTCCGAGACCATAAACACAACACGCATCACCTAAAGTGAAGCTAGCTGATGATACGTTAGCCTAGCTTGCTAACGTTACCCGCTTGTTAGCTTATCTAGCCAACTGTCGAGCTACTGTAAAAATGCGAAGTAGCAATGGTTTAATCTGTCAGTTGTTTCTAAACGCTGTGTTGACAACAGCCAAAGGTAAAACACATGAAAATAGACACAGCAGACGCAAAACGCGCGAAAAAGTGACTACAACACAAACAGTATCTATGGCTAAGCTCTGACTTCCGGGTTTGTTTTTTCAAAGTAAAAGCCTTGACCAAACGAGATAATTGTATCAAGTGATGTGAAACAAAACAACATTGTATTAACAATCGTTTTTTATTAATGAACTTCATTTGGAAATGGCACAAAATGACAGTATACAAAGTTGGCAAGGTAAGTAATATGCAATTTAAATTTTCTATTTTTGTACAATCTATTATTAGTGCATTAAGACATTAATGGTCAATGAAATGCGCAAGTTAACAATTCAATAGGCTTTTTTCATGGAAGACATTGAAGCACTGTTTCTAATAATAAAATAAATGGAGGCTGAACTCCAGTTAGCTGCTTCACTTTCAGAGTTCTGGTTATGTGCATCCTGGGTCACTGTCACACTGACATGGCTCACTGAGCTGCTGGGATAGAACAAAGCAATCCTTCTTGTTATCAGTTACCAACACCTGCGCCTCTCCTAATATGACAAGTCTGAAATGTCTGCAGTGAAAAAAGCCTATGCCAACAGAAGCATCGTTTTCTGATGAAATGCATCACCCAGATCTTCATAGTATTGTTCTGAACTCGTCAAAAATGAAACTCGGCACATGGGCTTCTGCCACCTTGAGAATACAAAGAAAAAAAAAAGAGAAATACACATTACTACCCAACAGTACATAGTTAAAGTTCAAGACATAGTGCTTAAAATATTGTTAAATAAGGGACATTAACCATTTCTACACATATTACATCTTACTGCATAACAATACAGCTGCTAAACATCAGGCTCAGGCTTCTCTACCACCAAGTAAATGTTGTAATTCACCACATTTTTACAACTTTACCAGCAGCATGCTAAGGTCAGAGGTGTCCTACCTTGCGTGACAGTTTTGTGTACTTCACATAGTCTTCCAGGAACATCAGCGCTCCCACCACATCTGAGGGCATGTCAGGGATCTTTTGACTGTGATGGGGTCAAATGGAAACACAAACATGAGGTCACAGAGCCATTACAGGACACATTTCTAGAAAGCACTCTGATTAAGCAAACTAAAAGAGAAACAATATCTTTAATTCAAAACTACACCAAATGACGTTTAAATTAATTTCAATTTGAAGTTTTCAAGTCTCTTTTGTTACCTTGTGCACTGCTCCATGATAGAGCGGATGAACTGACCAATGAGAGCCATGAACTGATGTGTGTATCTGGAGTGAAACTGCTTGAGCAGGGTGAGCAGGCCGAGGACTAGCGGAGGCCAGTCGACTGGGTCTGTGGCTTTCCTGCACGTCATTCCTGGAAACACGCAACACATCATTTGCATGTGGATGGAGCCTTACATACCAGTAAGTCTGGCATATTGACGGGACAATACACCAGATAATGTATCACTATTATACGCAGAATGTAGGATTCCTGGTACAAGTAATGACTTCCTTCATTTCCCAGAATAATGCTCTATGTGTGCTAAGTACAGTATGTAGTCTACATGTACTACATGAAGTAAGACATGGAGCAGCCAATAATGGGTCTTATACCATGTAAGATGTAGGCATCCAGCTGAAAGTGACACCTACCCTCACATCTATAACAAACATGGACCGGAAACTGTGTAAAAAACACTTCTGATGACGTGATCGATACACAGAACTAGAAAATTAATATTCTCTAAAACATTAGCCATCATAGCACTGTTGCACTCACAATTTTACAACTTAATTCATCAAAAACAGTATGAAAATAGCTGTGCCACAGCGAGCTGAAAAAAACTTGCCTTGGTTTTTGCTGTACTGAAGTTTAGGCAGCTGAGCGATAATAAACAGGAAGTTGATGATCGGGAAGTAAGGTAGGCGCTTTGTGGTGATGTAGATCTGTGACAAAAATAAACGAAAGAAAAATGTTCAGTCTCTAGCCGCAAAACAGAAAGTAGACAGATTGTGTCTGAAAACCAATTATTATTAGACCTTGTTGAGTGGGTTGTGAATGCCGGCAGCCTCCAGGTGGGCAGTGATGTCATACAGGAGAGTGTTATCCTCTTTAGGGTAGGGCAGGGACGGATCCTGGTAGTGAGCTTCAATGTCAGCCAGCAGAGACCTGGCAAGGTCACAATAACAGACAACATACAGAAGATGAAGAAAGGAGCTTGAAGAAAAAATGAGTGAGTACTGTGAGAATGAGTACTTGTGCATCACATATTTTCTGTGCTGTTTGATTATTTTCAAATCAAATAGCACAAGCTTTGACATTAAGTAATTTACATACTACTTGGACTTGCCAAAATAAGTTGTAATAGTAGAAAATAACAAGCATTTATATGTTTCATTAAATAGAAGTAGCATGAGTCTACATGCCATAAATATAAGTATCATTTTGGAGCAACACAGAGCACCTATTAGTATCTCATGATACTGAAACAGAGCAAGACTTTCCCCTCAACTCCAATGATAATAATTAATTTGTAAGTCAATTACAGAGCTATGAGAGAAGAGGTACTGTAAGCTCTTTGACAGGACTGACTTGTTGAGGTTTTCCAGGGCAGCAGCCAGGTGTTTGGAGTCAAACTTGCAGGAGTAGTTCAGCTCATTCGCAATCTGCTGTCTCAAAATCTGCATCTGACCCACCTACAATACAACAACATTATTTTGATATCCTCATGTCTTAATTGGCATTGACAGATGGCCGACAAAAAAGAGTGGCATCAACATACAGGAGAGAGGAAAGTGGGTCATTAAAGGTGACACAAACTGAATTTAACTGAATTCAACTTTAAAGAATGAGCCATGAGAATAAATGATCAATAACCATTTTCTATTCACAACATTAGCAAACATAATGGAGCACTACCTTCATGATGGCCTCAAGGTATGCACCCCAGATCTTCTGGGTTTTGGCCACAGCACTTGCATACACTTTGCTGGCATTAGCTGTTACAGAAAAACAACAAAACAAAAAAAATGAATAGTTTCTTCTCAGGGAATAAAAAAGATCCTGGCAGGTTGTAGGATTTCCTAAATAAGTACCTACCCACAATGCCCTGGACTGGGTTGACAGCACCCAGCATGGCTTTAAAAACATCCACCACAGCTTTGTCCCTCAGAATAGTCTTCTGCAGCATTGTCAGGAAGTTCTGACGAGAGAAAACAGGTTGCTTATAATACAAATATATCCAGGTCAGCACTAGAGAAACAATAACAGCCCTGGTAAACCTCAAGGAGGCATTTGTCACCCCCGTTTGCTTGAATAAGAGCCAGGTTGCAGCTTTTATCACACAGCCTCAGACCTTTCTTTTTGTACGGCAATTACCTGAAGCTCCTTTACTATCATGAAGCAGAGCAGGCGGTCCAATCCGTTGAGGCCAAATGTCCCCAGGGTGTTCTGGATCTCAGAGAACAGCCTGTTGTTGGTTACCTCCTGGTGGCTCTTCAGGTCATACCAGGTGTTCATCTGGTCTATGTAGCAAGTTATCCTGTAGAAATAACCAATGTTTGTCATGGAAACTTCTGATCTACAGATATGACCAAAGCCTGTATCTCTATGTGAGAAAAAGAAACACTTCGTAGGATTTCAATAACTCCTCTTATTTAATTTCACTGTATATGAGGAGACATACTTGGGGTCAGTGATTCTGAGGATCTCTCTGCAGAGACGACCGATGAAGGTGGCAGACTCATCCACAGAGGGGAACTTGGGGATGGGGATGTGGGTGGACTGGTGTACACTCTGCCAGTCCTGGATCTGATCGGAAGCAAATAAAGAACCAAGCAATCAACTCCCATCACTGACAGATAGACAAACAACCAGAGCATTGATTAGTATTGATTACAGATGGATGAACTGGTGTTGGTGCACTACACAGGGATGTGATCAGAAACAGTAAAAAGCATGCCAATGAGTTGAGCCTGACCTTGGCCCTCAGGAAGCTGTTACACTCCTGTTCCACATTGTAGTTGATGATGCGGGACACTTCCTCCTGCCAGATTTTAAGGCCATAAATGCTGACGTAGTCCTGGATGTACTCAAATGACCTGTAGAACCCGTCCATGGTGGCCGCCATCTCCTTCAGCTTGGGCATCAGCTCACTCGGCTAAGAGAGTGGAAGATTCTTGTTTAGACTCATCTGCTCACTGCTGTCACAGACTCTTACAGGGCAATAGGACATGGACATTACAGTGAGCCAGTAAAAAGATGTTATGTGTAAATTGTTAATTGTTTTTGTTCTTAGAAAACATACAAATATTCTTATAAACATATAAATATGCAGTGATTGACAGATAGCAGAATCGACCTTAGCCTTGGGGTTGAAGATCAATCCCTTGTGCAGAGCGTAAGCTACCCTCTTCACCAGCTCCTTCCTGATGCCATCCTCCAAAAGCTGCTTAGGATCCACCTAAAGCATCACAGTGTGTTAGCAAAGTAAAATCCACTGAAGTAACTTATTCTTGAACTGCACTGTGGCTGACGTCAACGCCAAATCCTTGCTTACATGTTGGGAAAAAGGCAAAGATGTTTAAATGTTTAAAGTACAGGTAGGAAACTTTTTAACCCTGAATAACTCATATTATATAATCTACCTTAATGATCCCAACTAGAGTGGTCTTCATCATCAGGATCCCCTCAGTGAAAATGGAGATGTCATGTGTGAGTTTAGCCACCTGTAATCACATGAAGAAGAAGGATGTTTAGGCATAGAAACAACAGATAGAATCAAGGGAACCTCAAATTAAATCAGTCCAATGTCAAAGTGCCAGCAGATATTGTATTGAACAGCATAAATACAATTTGCCAAGCTGTTTTGTTTTTAACTTAAAAGTAGAACTTCAAGTCGAAAGTTAAACTTTATCAAAAAAATGTCAAGTTCAGAGCATCTGACTTCATTTCAAAATATGCCATTTCAATATCAGCCTGACAAATTCTAATTAATGCAGTTCAAGTAAGTCTCTGCCGGCACAATCTGTTTTCATATCGAGACTTCTTTTCCAATTTGTATTTCACATCAAAAGCTGCGAGTGAGATTGAAGAATTTTCAGAAATGCCAGCTTGTATGATTGCTACACTCTCGCATTCGGTAGATGAGACGACATCAAAACAGAAAAACTGTCTGCTTTTGATTTCTCATAATATTTTTCTTTCATCCTGAACAACACCCCAAGAGCTACATGCACATTGTAAAGTGTTGAAAACACTACAGTTGTTTTACTTCATAGCGAGCCCCGAGCTGGGAGTAGTCCTTCAGCTTGTCCTTATCTAGCCGTGTGGGCACCTCCATGATGTCGTGGATCTGCAGCTTGATGATCTTGGCCAAAGAGGTGAACATGCTCTCTGGGATGATCTGCAGCACCTGGAAAAAAGAAGATAAAATACACAAAATTGAGCTCTGACTTGAATCAAACGTATGTTTGAGGGTTTTTTAAGACAGAAAAGTCCAGATTAGTCTTCAGAAGCAGATGGTGCACTATGCTGAAGATGAAGAATCTTGTGTACAGCTAGGAGAAGCAAATCCTCTGGCATAAAGTAACACGGCATGTGGCTGATGAAACCAGAAGGTATTAGCATCTTAAGGTACACAACCAGTAAGGAGCTGTTTTGGGGTAAATTTGCCAAACAGATGGTTGTAGAAACATTAATCATGACCGCAGCTGTTGCTGAACAACAATTTACAGCATGCAGAGCTCATTTGTTAAAGTTGTGAAACCATTTGAAAAACCATGTTCATTTATGAGTGCCAGAGGAAGTTTAATAGAGTGTATCCTCTCTGCGAAAACCCTTTAGATCACAGGTGAAAACACAACTTTAATGTAATGTACCTTTCTGACGTAAGCCACCAACTCTCCAGAATAAAACTGTGAGACACTCAGCAGATCAGCACTGTTGGCCTGGTTGATACGCAGCAACGGAAGGTCCAATGCAGATGCCAGCTGGTCACAAACACACACACACACACACACACATATGAATTATTATCACAGGCAGCAATTCTCCAAATCAATTATTAATGTTTAAAAGTTATTAATCTTTTGTTGGGCACAAACAATCCTCACCTTCAGAAACGTAGCTCTCAGTTTGGTAACCATGGATGGGTTGACTCTGATGCTCTCCTGCATAATTGATGTGAAGCTGCAGAATAAAACATAAGGTGGATAAAACAGAAATGAAATGAAATCTGCTCTGCAGACAAAACCTAAAAAAAAGGAGTAAAATTGAAAAGTCAAAACAACTACAGCACTGTGGACCTCTTGATGGTTTGAATGAAAATTTAAGGAGATGAATCATGACCATGACCTGGATGACTGAGAACCTTCATCAACATTTAAGGAGATGGTAACTAAGTTGGCTTTGATATTTATCAGTGAGTAAGCACCTGTCGATTATCTGCCATGCATAGGACAGGTCTCCAACTATCTGCATTGTAATGAGGACTTCCTCTTTGATATTGATGGTGCGGATCATTTGGTGCAGGAACTTCCTGGTGTCAGCCAGAAACTGACAGACCTGCAGGTTAGACTCCAACTGATGGAACTCCTGGACCTGGAGACAAAGGGGAAGATGTTTTTATAGACAGACAAACAAACAAACAAACAAACAAACAGTACAGGAAACAGTAAACAACACTGAAAACTAGGGTTGTTCCAATACCAGTATCGAATGAAATGAAATGCCACTGATACTATCTTAAAATGCTAGAATCATTATCGGCGAGTACACAAGCCTATGCACTGCTCCAGAACCATATATTTCATTTATTAGAAACAGGAGCATAACAGCCATACAGGGTTTGTAGTAAAATATAAATGTATATTCTATATTATACTATAATATAGATATGGTATTTTATGGCACGGTATCACAAAGTTCAGGTATCTGTAGGAAGAAATGGTATCAGACCATCTCTACTGCAAACACATATCTGTATCCAAGGACTGGAGGCACTTGCCTGGCAGTCCTATTTTCTTGTTTTAAAAAACAGTTCTCCAGTGGTACTCATTTAATTTCTGGCTCATGGGGATAATTTGGTGCTGGCACGGACGACTGTACCCATGGACTGTCTAATTGTGTAAACAGTTATCAATGTTTACATAAATAAACATAACCCAGTTTTTGTGAAAATCATATTTGTTCCATTTCTTGTTTTACAAAAGAGAAATGGAAAGCATTACAATCCACTGAGCCAACAGGACATCGCTATTGTGTATTCTGATGTTTCTCTATTGATATGAATCTCATAGCCGTTAATCTTGTCTGTTTATTTTGCTACCATTTGCATACATTGTTCTGCTGGGGCAATCTGGAAATGTAGAGTAGTATAAAAGGATACAAATTAGGTTATCAAACTCAAATTCAAAAGGTCAAAAGACTCCAACAAAATCACATCGTTATGATCAGCACATTGAGTTTAATGTGAAATTGTAAAGCCAGCGTGAGCTACGATTATCTTGCTCACCTCAACAAGAGCCTGTATGAGCTGAACTGTCTTCCTCCCAGCGGCGGTGGAGTCCTCATAGTTCAAAGACTCAATCTGCTTTGAGATTTCTCTGAACCAGGCCTGTAAGTTCTCTGTGAGGAGTGGATGAGGTGTTTAGTACAAGTGGAGGGAGAATGTTATCGGAGTATTTTTCACAAGTGGTGGTTAGAAAAGAAAAACGAGTCTGTCTGCTAACGCTCAAGTTGCAATAACAGAGTTAAGAATGATCATGTAAATTTAATGCCTCTCCCTGCATGTTCGTCCTTGATGCGTTTTTTCCACGATGTTTCCCTGCCTCAACATTTTTGTCTGAACAGCTTCAAGCTTAAACTCAAAAGCATTTAACGCTGCATGTCTGAGGTTCCTTTCAGTCAGAGCCACTTCTTCGCTGTGCGTGTAATCCTTCACCTTATCCACCCTAACAGTGTAACTCACCATTTTTCTCCACCCTGGTAAGAGGTTTGACGCCAGAGAAGACTTCGGCCAGCTCAGTCATTCTCTCTGATCCCTCCTTCTTATAGCTCTCCCACTTGATCTGCTTCTCTGACAACATCTGCTTGAACATCTGGAAGAGGGACAGCACAGACGCTGAGTCGATGAGGAAGGATTAGCCAGATGAGATGGGTAATGAGAACATTAAATTTGTGTCCTCTCCTAGTGATAGACTGGCTTGACATATGCTGTCTCACTGTGTGCTAATAGACCACAGAGGGGACACACCTAACGAGAAACGCAATTGGCTGGATCGCTTTGGCATCATGCTGGTATTAATTTCAGTCTGTCTACAGAAGAGAGAAGCGCAGTGTGATCCTTGTTTTACCAGGTTTTCCCAGTCATCATTCACATTATCGAGTATTGAAGAGAGCGTCTCACCTCTTTGAGTGTGAACTCGAACTGGGCCGTGTCTAGCAGGATCTGGAACAGGATCTTGGGGTTGTACTTGGAATCGTTGAGCACTTGTTCTTTCATCTGACGCAGTCTCTTGTTGTTTGGGTCATAGGCTGTAAGAAATGACTAATTGAGTAAACTGTGCATTGAAAACCTTTATCACTATCATCATATTTCCACAGTTTGGAGTGACGTACTGTGTGAACTTTTCAGCTCATGCTCATATTTTCATTTTTGATTAATCTGTCACTCATTCTCTCGATAACTCAATTAGCTGTTTGGTCCAAAAATGTCAGAAAATGGTGAAAAATGCTGATTACATTTTTCCTAAGTTATATCTTCACTTTAACAAAGATATTTACTGTCATAGATGACTATAGAAACCAGAAAATATTCACATTTGAGAAGCTGAAATCAGAATTTGAATTTTTGGCCATTTTTCACAAATGTTTAATAATGACAATAAACACGGGTTTCAGCCCCATTTCTTAAAGCAAATAAAACATCACAAGAACGACGTTATCTGTTCTTCTCAAACCCACATTGTGGTCTAAAAAGAAAAATCTGTCCAGTATCCTCACCTGACTCTGCAGAGTGCAGCATCAGCCAGCGGATAGCTACATTGCAGTCCCTCAGACAGTTAAGTAGTTTGGGAATGTTGTCCAGGATGATCTCCTCCCTGAGGAAACCCTCCTTCAGCAGCTGCTGCACCTGAGGCCTCAGGCTTTCCATGCTAGCTGCATATCGAGTGGCCTAAACGCACAGTGATGGTGTTGGTTGGGAGGAATATGGTCAAAAATATCTTTCATCTTAAATGATAAATTATTAATCAAGTCACTGCCAAATGCAGCAATTAAGAAGAATGTCTCCTCCTGCTGTGGGTGCAGAATACTTCATGACTATGACTCAGTGCATCTGTTAGAGCCCATAATTCAATTTGAGCTCATGTATATTCACCATCAAACTTTTTCAAGACAAGTTTAAAAATGTCTTTCAAAGTCACAGATTTGATTAATACCCCGACTTTCAATTTAAATTCCACAAAGTCTCATTGCATGACTTACAAATTCTGTCGACACAGTTATCACTACCTGCATACGATAGCGGGCCACATTGAAGGACTGCAAATTGACAAAGCTGAGGCGTGTGTGACATTGAAGCCTCTCCAAATGTCCTTTAATACCTGCTCTTTGATGTTAGCAGAGTCTAAGGTGTAGTTGAGAGCAGTTTTGGCAGCTTTGTATGGTTCCCAGGCCTCCACCAGGTTCACTGTGATCCCCATGTAGATACTGATAACCTGCACACAGACAACACAAACACTTCAGCTTTCACAATGAAAAACTGTCACCAAGCAAGATAAAGAAACTCTTTTATATTCATTTCTAATCTACCAACATGACACTATCGGTGCATATTATTCCTACAGGACATCCAGTGAACAATCCTATAAAACAAATGTCTCACCCAGTTGTCAGGGAAGTATTTGTCCACTATCTCCCTCATCTTTGCCTGCTGGGTGTGCAGTATGGAGGGGCTGAAGTAGAGGCACACATACAGCATGGCTGCCTGGTTAGCCAGCGCTGTGCTTCGATGCTCTGGTAGAGGGTATGCAGACACCTGATGGACAGGAGGAGAAATGTAATTTTAGGTGCATTTAACTAATAATATCTGTAACAAAAGAAAACTTAACTTATCAGAAGTGACAACAATTTTCATTTCAGTCTATTTAAAGTTCAGAATGATGTTCGACCACATGTTTCTCACTTGGTTGTATATGTCGTCCGAGCGCAGCCTCCCTATGACCATGCTAATAAAAGTATTACTGATGGGAACTCTGTGGAAGTAGCTCTCGGGGTAGTTGGATGGCCGTTTGGCTCCAGGCTGGCTGGAGTAGCCGGTGCTGCGCAGGAGCTTGCAGATGTCATCCAGGTTGGAATCGCCTGATGAGCGGGCAGCACTGAACAACAAGTGAAACAATAAATTAATGGGAGACGTTTAAAATTTGAGGCAAGTGAGGACAAAAGTTGTGTGTCATTTGCATCTCTGTCACTCTGTGCAATATTTTAAAAGGGCCAGTGTGTAGGATTTAGTGGCATTCAGCAGTGTGGTAGTAGACTGCAACTAACTGAACACCCCTCATCTTACTCCCCTCTTTGATGGCCACTCAAAGGCATAAAATGTGAAATCATGATGGGCTACTGTAGAAACATGGCAGACAGAGGAAGAGGCCCTGCACCGTCAGTAGATATAAAAGGCTCATTCTTAGGTAATGAAAACACCTTAGTTTCAGATGATTATACACTAATGAAAAAATATGAATATTATATTCTATGTCTCCACCTAAATCCTACACACTGGACCTTTATGTAAATGCATAATGAGTCAACTACAGTGACTCATGATGTATTAGCGAGCTAACAAGTGAATTGAGCACTAAGAGCGTGGAAGTCAGTGTGAGAATGTCGCATGCGTGGGTGTGTGAGTCACAAGCGCACCTGTATCTATAGTAGGAAACCAGCATCCTCTCTCTGACCTCCCCTTCAATTTTCTGGTCAATAACCAGCAACATGACTCCATAAAGGTAGAGAGCCTCACACTGGGTGGAGGAAAAACACACACAATCAACTAATGCAGTTATAATATGAGATTTTAAGGGCTAAGCATGGAAAGCAACGGTGTTCTTGTAATGTTACAATATTAAGCCTGATTTGCATTTGTGCTACTCACTAAAAGCTGTTTCCCATCCTCATTTAGAAGCACCGTCTCCAGGGTCTGCTGAATATAAACCCCCTCATGTAGGTCATCCAAATATCTAAAGTAAAGAGAAAATAACACAATAACATCATGTTGTGCCTTAGAAAGAAGAATAAGATGAAGGGAGCATGAATCAAGGTCAGTGAGTGGGTTTTTATTATCCATTTCAAAAGACAGCTCAAAACATGTTTTCGTATTCTCAAGAACTATTTCTCTAAAATGAATAAACTGAAAGTAAACAGAAGTAAACCCTCAAAGGCCCAGTCATGTCTTACCTGTTAAGGTCCACAATATATTTGTGGACGCTCTCAAAAGCCAGATAGAACCTCGACAGAATCTCAATGTTGTTCTCCCTGAACTCTTCATCCAGATCCTGAAGCTCGGGTTTGGCTTCCAGCTTCCCATCATAATACTCCGGACCCTGGTGAAGAAGCAACACCTTGAAACAAGTCCAATCAATACTCACATATGTCTACGTGAAAATAAACACAAAGCTACAAACAAATGGGACGAGGTAGAAGAGCTGTTCCAACAGGACGGTTATTATTTTCATATATCATACACAGTTTATTTATGTCCTCAACCTAAAGCACTGAATATTGACCGCATCACAATGGGCATGCATCACGTGCTTGTTTCATAATTTACATGTAATTGGGTTAGTTGCTGTAGTGTTGATTTCTTTATGAAGGACTCGAGTCGGATTTTCCGCAACAGTCCAAAGGATGTGACTTTCTGCACGTTCTCAAGTGCCTCGTTCCCTAATCAGTTACCAAATTACTGTTGTTTGGTCCTGTAACGTTGCTTTGTGGGTAGAAGTGTGGGTCATTTCCCTTTTATTTGATGAGTGAAGGATCTGTTTAGCTGTCAGAATGTGAACACCATCAGACCGACACACGCCGACTAGCCTCTGATCTGCCTACCTAAGGAGGCAGATCAGAGCCGCAGCGAAACTGTCCCCCCTCTCCACATCTGAAACTTTCACACTGACACCGATGCAAATAATCGGCGCATTATTCCCGCACTAACATAGTCCACGACCGGCTTCCACCGCAACACAGAAGTTATACAGAGTCCCTTCAAGACAAATTTGAGGTACTTGTACTTCTCATGCCACTTTATACTTCAACACCAATACAGTTCAGATGGAAATGCTATACTATTATTCAACAACAGATCTATAATGAACATAAACAGTAGTTCTCTATAGCTCCATAGCTCCACCTCCGACTACAACAGTTAAATCCTGTATTTACATTAATGCATGAGTAATATTAATCTAATGATATGATACATGGGACATTTTTCTGCATTGAGTACTTTAAGTACATTTTCCTGATTATACTTTTACTTGTCATGGCGTATTCTAACAATGTGGTATTCAAACTTTTACTGCAGTAAAGGATCTGAATACTTCCTCCGCCACTGTGCCCTGATGAAATCCTCACCTTAAAGTAGCTGAAGTCACAGATGATGTCTCCGTATTTCTGCTGGTCACTCTTGTCCTTGAGCCTGAACACTGAAGGGATGAAGTCAGAGAGGCGCAGGAGCTCAGCAATGATGGCGTTTCCTCTAGAGACTATCCTGAGGATGGCCTGGCCACACAGGTTGTTCTCCGCCAGGAAGTCCACCATGGCGGCTGGAGGAAGAAGAGTCGGAGGAGGATGAAAACAGCCACACCTTCACTGTGTGGTTGTGCAGCAGACTGACTGCTTGAATACTCCAGCTGAAAAAAGAAAGAAGGGTAACAGTCAGCTGAATTCAATACTTTTTCATGTTGTGTTTTTGTATTTTTTTTTTTTTTAAGTTTAATCCATCCTGCTGAAGTGTCTCTGAGCAAGACATTGAACGCCTGCCATCACCCAGACTGCTCCAGAGTTCAGACAGTGACTGTAATGATGTAATTAACCACTAATTACATTATTATTATCTTTACTAGCAACTTTATAATATTAAAAGAGTACTTTGCATGAGGATGGACCTGTGAGATGTATCTCAACGGAAATACAGCATGTCAAGCACTTTTAATACTTAATACACAACAATTTGACCGTTAGTAACATGTTAACACCTCCAGGTTTCATGAAACAAAAACACAAGTGAAAGCACTTGCTCAGCTTTTAATAGTCTTGTTGTCTGGTTTCTGAATATTTTAATATGAGGACTGTCATTATACTGTCATGTATTAGCTAACTGTTAGCTTTTCTATTACCACCAAGCTAACGTTAGCATATAGCCTGCCAGCTACTTTTATCAGCCTCGACGCTGCAGACGACAACACATGAAAAGATGCAAACATATCGTCGTATACTAGCCTTTTGACTTCTTAATGCTTTTGTTTAAATAGCCACAGTTTTAAAGACCAGAAGAAACGCTTGCCTCTTTGGCTCCTCTCTTCCCTGTTTACTTCCTCATGACCAGCCACATGACTCGCACACTCGGTGTGTTTGATTCTGGTCATTCAGCGCGCCGGAGAGGGGCGGTAACAAGTATGTTCCCATGCTTTCACTTCCAGTACCAACATATATTACATTTGAATTAGATATTTTTAAATGTTTACATCTTGGTAACGCCTATCATCAACGATATTTCCACCAGCTTGAATAAGTACCTCCATGGTGCGTTCAAGTCCTTAAAACTCAGGTGTACACGTTTCTGTAGATGGCGACAGAGATCCACCACTATACCCTCAGTTTTTTCCGTCTCACTGCTGCTCCACACAGTCTGTGAGTGCAGATTTCTGGCTCCACGAGGATGCAGTGATAGAGCGGAAAAGAAAAAAAAAAGCCTGAACTGAAATTAAACCAACCTTCTGTGAAAAGTCTGAGATAAATCCTGGGGGGAGAAATATAACAACCAACAGCCTTCAGGCAACAAATATCTTCCTAAAATATATTTTCCTGGAGGCCTCTGAAGGGACTCCTCTCATGTTAACAGCCAACCACTCATTAATTCTCATCTATGAAATACAAATCAAATTGTCTGGAGAAACAATGAACCTTGCTTGAAAACATAGTGGTCCACTACACACTTAGTGTGACATGGCTGACAAATCTGCATGACCAACATGTGGTCATCATGGGTGACTGAGCAGAAGCCCTCGTGTTTCCTTCAAATACTGATTGAATTGGACTTTTATTGCCAATAATTCTGACACGCTGGCAGCCCCTTCCTTTAAAGCAGTGTGAGCCAGAGGTTAATAACAGTCATACGGAGAGAACTGTTTGTTCGACCTGTCACCTTTCTGTGTGGCAGAGCGAGGTTTCATCACAATCCTGAAACAGTTGCTGTCTCCGTCCGCATCACTCAACCTTCAAATGATGAAACTACGGCAAACCTTTTGATACAACACCACTGCTTCACTTTAATTGCATTTTTCTTTGCTTCAGGGTATTTTTTTTAGAGATTATCTTCATTTTACTTCCTTCATTAGTGCGATGGTGATTGACAGGGAATTGGGAGACAGAAGGTGTGACATATGGCAAGGTGAGCTGCGTTTTAACGTCCTGAACAACGTGCTTCTGTTCTGATCTCACCGAGCCACTGGAGCACCATTATTTTAATGCATTTTATAGTGGGGACAAGGGAGAAAGACAGACAGGTGCAATTTAGATTCATAGCTCGCCTCCTCACTGACCCGGCTGTCCACAAACTACACAACTGTGTCCCTGCGGCCACTGGATTTATTACCCGTTTACCATCACACCAAGGTCACATTCTCAGCGGCACCTGGGTCAGCTATATGGGCTTCCTGGGAAGCATCATGAAAGGTTTTCACTAATGAGGTCTCTCACTACACATCGTCTTTATTAACCTTCTGGTGCCTCAAGGGCTTTTTCTGCTTGTTATCGTGATGGGCCTTTGTAGAATCTCACTTGAGATGTGCTTTCATTTTAAAATATTACATTGTTTGCGATGGATCAAACGTACATGCAGGTACAAGACATTATATATACACGGCAGCAGTGAAATGTTATCCCACTGACAAGTATTCTAAACACATTGCACATACATTAAGCCGTGACTAAAGAGCAACCAAACAGCCTTCACGTCTCTGCCTATTAAGAGCAGTGATGGATCTTAGTTTTCGTTCCCTGAGTAGCCTGGAGGCCATTGACTCTTGGGGCAGGTAATTATCATTTGTCATTGAAACCCTTGAATTAGCTGAGAAATGATGATTGCCTCTTACTCTGTGGGCAACTCTACGCACTAACAAACTTACTACATTAGGACTTAGGATAACATTTTCAAGAGGGCGTGACTGAGATTTATAAAGTGGAGGTTATCATCAGTATTCCGTTGTCCCAAGTGGCTGGTTTTAAAGTCCTGTGTGCATGAATGCAAAATATGCAAGGGCGTCCATGTTTGTGTGTGTGCCTATAGGTGCATTAGCAAAGGCACGCATGTGGGTATGTGTCCCTGAAGGCCTCGTGTGCCCTTTATTAGCAGCAAGTTGACTCAATTCAGCCTGGCTAGTGATTAAACCTTTGCGTGGCGGGAACTTTCACACTACTGTGAACTGTGTACTGTGATTAAAGGCTGCTCAATTTGTAGTCCAGTCCCACTGCTATTCTTCCTCATTGATCTTTTTCAGGCCCTTGAAGTGAGGAGCCGCACGCAGCAAGCTCCTCTCACTGGAATGAGAGGAGACGCATTCTCTGCCCCACTCCTTCTGTCTCTCCGCTCTCCTGTCAGCAAGAATTTCACCGACATGTATCAAACCTAATTACAGCTAAAATTAGCCGCCATGTATGGCTTGTATTTAATCATGTTTATGTTTCTTTTGATATAAAATGAATTGAATTATGCTGCTTTATGTTGGACAGAACGCTTGATTAAATATCAATCAGAATTCCAGACGCATTACATGTGCTGCAGAGTGCTGATCTTTCTAATGAATTATGCATAACTCAAGAAGGTAAAGGTAAATTGGAGCCCTGTTGGATAGAGTTCATAGCATCGCCACACTGTTTGAAAAACATTATACAAAGCAGCAGACCTGTGATTGAAGTCATTTGGTCCAACTCCCAAGCAAGTCCCAACTCATTTTTCTTGGGCCAATCAAATCAAGTCAAAGGTTGTGTCAAGTCACCCCAAAATACTACAGTCTTACCTGCAGCATCCTGTCTTTATAAAGAGAAAAGACAAGGTATTAGTACCTGTATGATAATGATACTGTTAGCTAATTAATCTAGCCTGTTCAGTATGACACTGACTGAAATTTGTATTCTAATTATTAACATCAGTGAAATGATTGCAGTCAAGCAAAAAGCAAATACGTTTATAAAAGCTTATTTATTCCTTAATTCCTCCCCATTAAAAAATCCCTGCCCATCACTCTTAAACAGTGAAATAGTGACAGCCAACTTAAAAACTAAACTGAAGACATAAAATGAACACAGACAACTCTTCAGCTTCCACATTCAAGTCGAGTCTCCTGCCATTTAATTTCTGTCAAGTTGAGCTGTGAGTCATCAGAACACTGACTTGAGTTGACTCAAGTCCAAGTCACAATTTAACAAGTCCGCATCTCTGCAAAGCAGACAGATAGTGAAAGCAGGTTGAAATGATGCCAGGCTGCCAGCCCGACTTGATCGCCCGACTTGATCGCCAGTGAGACTTCTTTTTCATGAGAGATTTCGTGCCTGGTGGCAGACAAAATGGAATAGTGAAAGCGAGGTTTATAGGTGACCAGTTTAATGCTGATGCTGCCGTTGTTCTATAGCCATTACATTGTGCAATCAAGGTTTACTTCATGATAATAAGTTGAAGCAAACACCTTGTCTTAGCCTGTGTTTAACAAACAAGCTAAAACAAATGCTAACACTAGCAAATGCTAACATGCTCACAATGACAATGTGAGTTGTCTCACAAAAACTACAGTTGTAGAGATATTTTACTTAGAACTCATCATCTGGAACATGAATGTCAATCTATGAATGTCAATCTATGAATGTCAATCTATCCAATGGTTGTTGAGATATTTCAGTACAGACCAAAGGGGTGGATCGACCGAACCCAAGGATATGAATCTTTAATGCTTTGCTCTCTACTGAGGCACCTATTGCATGTCTGTCTATCTTGCAAGCGGGATTGATCCCTCCTCCGCTGCTCCTCTTGATGTTTTGTTCTTTCTTTCTGGCAAAATGTTTGGGTTTTTTTGTAAAGCAGCCTTTCCATTTTCAAATCAAAGGTATTAGGATGGACAATGTTGTACTGTGATTCGATTTTAACGCCCTCTAAGATAGATATGTGATTTCGGTCCATATATATTACACCCATTACACTTGACTCCGTAGAAAAATGTGTCCACTTTCAATTCCCCCCAGGAGTACACCACGAAAACACAAATACACTTTAACACACTGCACAGAGACAAGAGGAGGCCAGGAAAAGGGTTATCACATCAGCAATGCTGGATGCCAAAACACTTCCCAAAAGGAGTTTGTAGGCTAACAAGTGGTTTCAGGACAAATAGCAATGGCTGATTGTGGCAATGCTCTGATATCAGATTTGATCAAGCAGCAGATGTTACCTTTATTGCTAGTCATTACTGCTGTCATACGTATTAGCATACAAATGGTTTCTGGGCCCATGGAGACCTAAAAGTTATTGCATGTGTAATTGAACCTGATCTCTGCTCTCTGATTGAGATGTTCCAGCACGCACGCACTTGGCCGTGCACACACAGTGCTGAGCACATTGTGCGTACGCACGAATGCGCCTACACAACGCACGCAAACACACACACAAGGACTTTTTCCCTTTTCTTCTCAATCAGTCACAATCTTTTTTATAATATATAAAAATAAACAGTCTCAGAGAAAGAACAGGAGGAGGAAACATAGGAAAGGGGAATTAGATGATAATAAGGACATTTATTATGGTGATTATGATCATGTCATTGATTAAAACATTAATCTCCTGTAGATTGTTCCTCACACAGTTTGGATTATAAATAAATAACATGAGTGATAAAAAAAATTGCAATTTTCTCTACAGGAACCTACATTATTGATTGATAGATGTCACATTCTCATTGAATTTGATGCTTAACTCCACTATTACACATATGATCATATAATAATATAATAATACATCAATGAATGTTTGCACCTGATAGTGTCTCTGCATTCTTTTTATTATAATAAGGAGCAGAATATTAGTCTTTTACAGGAGATGGTAATTCACTCTGAATCGTTAGTGTCATGGGAGCTTTTTGTTGCTGCCACTCAAATTTATGTGACAGGTCCTATGACTGTTACACTTCTCATGAATTATTGCTGAGACAACCAGAGCCGACTTTCAAAATCCAATGGAGTCAACCTTTTATTGTGGCTTCGCTGGTATTTTGCAGATATGTTACTGTATAATGAGATTGAAAATGAGGCAATAAGATCTTCAGAAGATCCCTGACATTTCTTTCTTCTTTTTTTTGCCATGCTTGCAGTATGCAGTGTCAGTCTGTTGGTATGTCAGTTGGTTGGTCCACCACTTTGGTCAAAACCGTACAACTGTATATCTCAACAACTATTAGATTTATCTAACGGGGTAGTACAGACATGAATGGTCACCAGAGGATGAATCCTGATTTTGTTGACTCCGTTCTTGAAGCCACGACAGCAAGTCAAATGTTAAATCCAATGATTCAAATGAATCAATGACTTTCCAATCAGCCTCAGCTTTTAGTAATGTTAAATAACTAAGATGATGAACAAACATCATATCTGCTGAACTTTACCATATAGTGTTCAAAGGTTTGGGTAACCCAAAAAATGTCATACTTTAGCCTTAATTGTATACTGTACCTACAGTCACAGTGATACTCCGACAGCCACACTAGCACATAACCGGCTGAGATCTCACTCACATTGACAAGGTTAGAAATAATGATTTTTTTACTTGAAACAATAATTTTGCTCTTCAAACATTGGTCACTCCATTAAAAACAGAATACGCCCTGACTGCTTCCTCCCTAAACAGTTCTTACACCGTTTGGAGTTGTGCTGTGGGTCATTATCTTGTTGTAAGATGAGGTAAGCTGCCTTGAAGGCCAGCATCCTGCCTCTTCCCTGTTGATGTTGACGCTGGTGTTTTGCTGGTACCATTTAATGAAGCTGTATGTTTTCGATCTGGGAAGGCGTCTGTTTCTCCGAATAGACACTCTGATGTACTTCTTCTTGCACAGTTCTGTACCGAAGCCTTCCACCTCTCTTTGTATTCTGGTTAGAGCCAGTTTACGCTGTTCTTTGAAGGGGGTAGTACACACTGTTGTATTAGATCTTTAGTTTCTTGGCAGTTTCTTGCATGAAATAGCCGTCATTTCTCAGAACAAGAATAGACGAGCAAGGTCCACAAGAAAGTTATTTTTTTCTGGCCATTTTGAGACTATAATGCTGATGCTCCAGATACTCAGCTAACCAAAGGAAGGACAATTTTCATTTCTTCTTTAATCAGCACAGCAGTTTTCAGCTGTGATGACATGATTGCACAAGGGTTTTCTAACGATCAATTAGCCTTGCAATGCTTCAAACCTGGTTTTGCTATCACAATGTGCTACTGGACCACAAAAGTGATGAAAAATGGTCCTCTGTACACGTGGATTTCCATTCAAATCAGCCATTTCCAGCTATAACAGTCATTTACCACATTATTAATGTCTAGACTTTATTTCTGACCAATTGAATTCAAGTAAATTGAAAAAAAGTGCTTTTCTTTAGAAAAAACAGGAATTTCTAAGTGACCCCAACCTTCTGAGCAGTAGTGTAAGTATTGTCATTAAGAGTAAATGCAATGCTGGCATTAGCATTTAGTTCAAAGCATCACTGTGCCTAAGTACATCCTCACAGAGCCCTAACTTAGCGTAAGACTTGTTTATTTTGAAGCGGCAAAGTATTATTTAAGCAGTAAGTTAGAGGTTTCAGCCGGGTGGGAGGATCAGTTTTAATCTCAGGGAATGAGTGATAAATGAAATCTCTGAATGTGCATGCAGTGTAGCTGAATATGGAGCCATGCAGTTCTGACCTCAAAGCCTCTTCTGAATTTCTAATTCTACTAATAAAGCTTTTACACTCTGATCCATGAATAAATCCATTAATCTCAATTATAAACTGTATAAACTTCACCTTGCAACATTAAAATTCATTAATTTGAAGCCCCATGATATTGATGACCGGCAGAAATATGTACATAGTTTTTCTCTGACTCTCTTTGAAAACCGCACGAGGCATATTTTAATGAACAGTTGTTGTGGGAAATACCCTTCTGCAGAGTCAGAAGATATATTCAATACCACCCTCTTATCTGTCTATAAGGCTACAGCCAGAGGCTGGTTAGCTTAGCAGAAAAAATGGAAGGGGGGGGGGACAACGAGCCTGGCTCTGTGCACAGTTGAATATTGTGTCTTCCAGTACTCTGAGGTTCTCAGGGGGGGTCATGTGCAGGACTGAGCTAATCGACTAAGATAAGCTGACCAGCTGCTGGCTGTATTCATAATGCACAAACACAAAAGTGGTATTGATCTTCTGATGTAAAGTTCAACAAGAAAGTGAATAATATCAATATTTTCTTAATAAAACTATTTTTGTGGCTTCTTGACAGACTTGAGAAAATATCCATCCACGTGACTTGTTCCTCCCAGAGGCCTTTACAGTACATCAAGCAGGCCTGCGTTGATCCTACTGGTCCTCTCTGTATCGAGATGCTGACACTTCCATTTGTCACACGAACCCTTCATTTCACTGTTCGGCCTGTTACGCTCAGATGTGATTTGTGCATTTCTGCGTCAACACAGATGGATGAGGCTCCTCAGCAAGGCTGTCAGTCTAAGTCAGGAGGGGACATTAAATTACCGCAACCAAGGCTGTGCTCTACATAAAGGAGGCACACACTTACACACCATCAAATGACTGTGTGTGTGCGTGTGCGTGTGCGTGCATACATCTGCGCTGCTCTTGCACATACCCCATATTTTTATGTGAATATGAGTGAAATTTTTAATAACAAATCTGCATTGCATTACTGTTATTGACAAAGAGTGGATTAATGACCTCAAAATGTACTCAGAAGGAAATAATAAATCTCCATTTGGCTGTTTAGCTGCTTGGCTGGCTGACTCGCTGGCTGGCTGGGAAAACTATGCTGACCTGGGTGCATCCAAATTAGATATTGGCATGGTTGCGTGTATTACACAGTGGGAGTGCTGCTCTGGCTCAGTCACCCTGCTGCTCTAAATCTGGCCAGTGCTCAGCTCAGCAAACACAATGCAACAGCGGGGAGACAGCATCTCCACATTCTCATTAAGCTGCAGATAATAGCTAGACAAAAGCAGAACCCCGCAGATGTTTTTTAATGTTTTTTTCTCTCCTGGAATCCAATTGTGTATGTATTTTTTGTCGATTTGTCCTGACTCTATCATCACATTGGTTTTGAAGTGAGGCGCACAAATAAGCTTAACCAGAAGTGCAATTATAAATCAGACTGTTAAGTAAAGGTAGTGCTACAATTCCACATGGATAGGCCGCTTGAAAGAGCTTCCATTAAAATTCACTGACATATAAACAATGCACATCTGATCACTGTAGTGGCAAAAGCTCAGGCACATCCACCTATTCACATCAGTCACCGGCGGCAACCCCCTCGTAAATTAGTTAAAGGGATGAAAGAGAGAAGAGATGGAAGGAATGCCAGAGAGCAGCAGAGGGGATGATAGAGAGCAAGAGAGGGGTGGGTGAGACAGAAAGAGGAAAGACAAAGAGAGAGGGAGGAGGTAGAGAATGAGGAGGTGGCCATCATATCCCTCCCTGTCTTTGATCAGTGGTCCATGGGGAACTGAGGCAGTGCAGATAGCTGGTCCACAGCTCCTGAGGAACGCAGCTTCACATTCCTCCTTGCTCTTTCCCCGCTTCTGCAAAATCACTTCTAGTCTTTCAGACCACGGCAGCTGTGAAAACACATCATGGCTTACTACATGCCAGAAAAGACCGGGCTAATGCACTGCAGTGCCATTGTCCTGCTGGTCCTCATTCACTGGTGCAATTCCTCTCAGGGCAAACTATATTCTGTTCTTAAAATGTTCTATTTCTATTCAGGATGATTATTAATTTCTCTTGTTGCGTAACCCTCCAAACAGGAGGATCAGAGGTCATGTTCGGCTACAGGGCAGCACTGGTATGACTCAGGGGTTCAGTGGTTTGCTCAAGGGCACTTCAGCAGGGCAAATGCATGCTGATGAGGAACTAAAACTGCCAAGCAGACAGCATCAAAAGGTCTTAAAATCCAACACCCTAACCTTGCAGACATCCTTCTTTTTTGATCTTCAACAGGCATAACCAAACAATCTTCTGCAAAATCACATGGACCTGAAGCCCCGAAGCCAAACTTTCTTTGATGCATGGTCTCGGTCCACCAGCCTTCTGTTCTGATAATTAGTGGTGACCGTACAGTCTAGGTTAGTGCTGCATCTTCTGACAGTCGTCTGTCTTTGAACTCAAACAAACATAAAATAAACAAAAAACACTGGAATATACTTTAAAATGATAAGATAGTCAAAATTGTTTGTGCATCCTGCATCATCATGCACAACACATGTGTCAGCCTAACTCCAATTATTTTGGAGTGATATGGCTGTTTTGGTTCAGGTTATTGCAATAGACCCTGAATTCTTGACTATAAACACACCTTATATGAAGAAAATAGAAGAAAAATGGGTCTTCCTGTTGTTCAAAAGCACCTCAAAAATAACATAAGCATATGCTTATAACAGTCATAGACAGATATAATAGGAAGATTTTATTTAAAGTAAAAACATTTTGGATGTCAAATATTGTAATTTAAATTAGAGTTTATTTTTGACCCTGGAAAAAACAGCTAACAGCATGCATGATAAGTCCTTATAGTGCTTCAAAGAAAGAAGGTTGGTTGTTATGGGATTTTATAAAAAGCTCCAGAACAACCGTCATTAACAAATGCAAAATGTATAGTTATTTAAACTTTAGTTAATGGTTATGTCATTGTTAATTTATTAAGCAATGGCAAAGGTCTATAAACATCAGTTGCAACCTTATCATGGCCATCTAGATGTTTATAGATGACCTACACAGCATGCATTAACCATTACAAAGTCTTATAAACAGCAGTCTAACAATAATCAGTGGTTTATAAAGAATTCAACTGTAGTGAAATAACTATTAACTAAAGTTTAATTAGCTCTATGTTTACCATTTATTAAGGATGGTTGTCATAAAGTCACCTGCAGCAGTCAGTTCACACATTGAAAGGTTACTTCTTCTGATGGCTCCACACAAAAACACCTTTCTCAGATGCTCTGATATGGTTCAATAAGCAAACCACAGATACCAGCTCTCATTTCTCTGTGGTAAATCACTGCAGACACTGTTCCACCTTTCCTCCCTCCTCGGTGCTCTTCTCCGTGGATGTGAATGGGTGCACTGGAAGCCCCGCCCGCCTCGACTGTGACGCGAGCCAATGGCAGCGCACCGTGCGCCGTCGAAGGGACGTCACATCATCATCAGCGGTGGGACTGCCGTGCTGCTCTGCTTGGCTTGCAGTCTCCACGGCACCTCTTGTTTTTGAGTGTGTGAGCTACCTATTGAACACTTCACACGACTGGAGAAATTTACGAAGAAATTAGTCCGTTGGTTTCTTCGGCAGAGCGAAGGCTAAGTTGTGCGAATGAAGAGATATGTTTTATAGGGGGAGAAGAGGGACTGCCTGGCTGTCTTTACTCCCAACCAGGGTAAAAGCTACTTTGATGCAACCGCTTAGCTAACAAGCTAACTGGGAATGTTTTCAGAACTAGCCTGTATGTTAGCTAGCTAGCTCGCTACCCAAATCGGACGGAGTGATTCTCTGTATAGATTTAGCAAACAGTTATAATGATACTTATATCTTTCGATACGTTAAGTCAAAGAACTGAGGCGACGTCTCAAACTGGGTATGTTGGATGTTTGGGGCTCCAGTGCCCGCTTGGTTGCTAATTTCCAGAAGGGACAATAGTTAACTGTCCAGGCAACAAGTCTGGTAAAAACTGCTGCTTTAACGTCACTCAAGTTTCTGCTCATTTTGCTTGATGTTGTTATTTGTAAGCGCGTGACTGTAGTTAGCTAAACGCCAACATTGTGTGGTAAAACAAGCGTTTGGGGCAAAGTAAATGTGATGTTATACAAAGGGAAGTGGGGTGCCACTTAAACGTTAGACTCATATTTTTAAGTGGATCGGGTCGCTCTGTTTTATAGGAGAAACTACTGTCAGTTAGTCGATACAGCTATTGACGAGGAGACGAGGTGGATGAACATTATAAATCGCCCACATGCTTTGGATTAGTTCCCGGACTTGTGAAAGGCATCTGAAGCAGAAGGTGGGAGACGTGAGCGCACAACCCTTGCAGCCCGGGGGAAGATGGCGGAGCGTTCCCGCAGGAGGTGGTGAAACCAAAACTTGGGCACTTCTTGGATTTATCGCCAGAGATCTTATCTCAGATCGTAGGACACATGCAGGCCAAAAAACGGTACTTAACCCTGTTCTCCGCCGGTGCGTGTCTCATTCTGCTGTTTTGTTTTGGGGGGATACAAGTCCCGCTATCCAGACGGGGACCCAGCCGGCGTGATGACCACAGCCTCACCGGTTATCATCCCGGGGCGCGGTGGCGTCGCTTCCCGGGGTCCCTGCAGCCTTTCAGCTCCTGGGAGCACGACCAGAGCGATGATCACAATGAACACATATCTCCTAGACAGAAGAGGGACGCTAACTCGGGCGTTTACACTGGAAAACGCTGCAGAATGGATTCCTGCTTTGATTTCTCTCTGTGTGCGAGGAATGGATTTAAAGTTTATGTCTACCCCCAGCAGAAAGGGGAGAAGATGTCAGAGAGTTATCAGAACATCTTATCCTCCATCGAAGGATCCAGGTTTTACACAGCTGACCCAGGACAGGCATGTCTGTTTGTCCTGAGTTTGGACACTCTAGACCGGGACCAGCTCTCACCCCAGTATGTGCACAACCTAAAAGCAAAGATCCAGAGCCTTCCTCTGTGGAATGGGGGCAAAAATCACATCATCTTCAACTTATACTCTGGCACCTGGCCAGACTACACAGAAGACCTTGGCTTTGACATCGGCCTCGCCATGTTGGCTAAGGCCAGCATCAGCACAGAGAACTTTAGGCCCAAGTTTGACGTTTCGATCCCTCTTTTCTCTAAAGACCACCCTAGGACAGGAGGGGAAAGGGGCTACCTGAAACATAACACCATTCCCCCTTTTAGGAAGTACATGCTTGTTTTTAAGGGGAAGAGATATCTAACGGGAATAGGTTCAGACACTAGGAACGCTTTATATCATGTTCATAACTCAGATGATGTGGTCCTCCTCACCACCTGTAAGCACGGGAAGGACTGGCAGAAGCACAAGGATGCACGCTGTGACAAAGACAACACAGAGTATGACAAGTAAGTACTGTCCAGATTTTCAACCGACGCAAAACAGTTGTTGTTCAGGTCGCTTTGTTTGTTCTCTCCCACTCAATGTTGTCTTTCATCATGTCAGTATTTCATCAGTATGGTGGTTTTACATAATAATATATATATAATAATTATAATTACCCCTTTTCGGCATTAAATTTAGTTTATTTTGGACAATAAATATGCAGATACTGTAGTGGTGTTAAGGGTCATGGACCAGTTTCCTTCTTGGATAAAACAGTAGATTTTCAAGATGGGCTTTGTAACCATGAGATACTGTAGTCAGCTCACCTAGTGGTATATTAAATTGACAGGGATTTGATAAGACCCTTGTTCCTGTAACACTCATTATTACCTTGTTGAATATTTTTCAGTTTTGTGATCAGTTATTGCTGCCATGCTGCTGTTTACTTTTTCCTTTCCTGTTTTTGTTTCATGCCTTTTAACTTCAGACAAGAGCCTTAAGTCTGGGATGTCATGCACATAATTTGACATAACACTTAACAATAATGGGACAGTATGATGTTTTTCTACATGCAACATGGTCTCAGGGCTTTCTAGATCTAACTTGTTTAATTCCCTGATTTAATTCCTTTTCTTTTTGCACATCTGATCTACCAAACAGCAACAGATAACAGTGATTTGCTGCTTTTAGTAGTCCGCATATCATGTGACTTTATTTACCACGCATCATGAGGCACGGATAAGTAGATTTGCTTTAATGTCAGCAACAAGTGCCACTGTATTAATGTAATTCAATTGATATCCCCATCTGTCTATAAAGCCTGCTATTCAGCAGTAGATATATCTGCCTCTCTTGCTCTTGACATTTCCACCTTTCCGCCTGTCATTGTATTATGAGTACTGATCCTCTCTGACAGGAATTGTCTATATAATACAAGAATGCACACATTAAGCTACCAGTTCTCAGATAACACCTTTTTTATGAGCAAGTAAATGGGCAAATTTGCTTCAACTCCAACTAGCTGAAAAGTTATATAATGCTCAGTAACACTGTAGCAAGTCCCCATCCCTGCAGAAGGCAATATTGCACCTCAGAAAGTGGCTCTGTGATCATCACCCAGTCCTCCGGTTAAGCCATACTGTTTGCTGTGCCCAAATCTGATGAGCAAACTGGCGTCTGTCTCCCTGCTTTGGCCAGTGGGATTCATTTTGTGTCCCCCCAGACTGTGCTGTGTTGTTACTGGTGACTGTGTGGCGCTGGGTGTTTGACTGTGGCTCTTTGGAGTGGATTAGTGGGGACAAAGCGCTGGTGCCAGTAAGGGGAAGCCACTCTGGCCCCTGTTTGCTCAGTCATTTCCCAGACAAACCCAACTGCATGAGCCAGGAATGCCCTGGCCCCAACCTGTGTCCTGTGTGACCCTGACAATGTTTGGGACCTGCTGTGATTGACCCCCATGTCAACTTTTTACCTTGTTGTTATCAGTTGTTCAGTTTGGAAAGAGACAATTTCAAAGTATGTCAAGTGTTCTGCCACGAAACCAGACTGCAACATGCTTTACAGTGAGAATGAGCGAGAGTTGTTTACTTTTGGTCCTCAAATCACAAACCGGTTCTGATGTGTTTTCATATCATGATGTCTAATGTGTTTGCTTAGCACTGATCCATGGAGGATTCTCATGTTTGTGTCTGCCTCTGTAGGTATGTATCAGCTTATGAGGTTCATTCGCCGGCTCCGCAGAATAACATCCTCATATCACTCTTAAGACGTGAGCTATCTGCTCTCTCTCTGCCCCTCTCTGCCAGCTCACTGCTTTACCAGGCACTGCCAGTGAGAGATTTCACACAGTGAGATGGGTGGCAACAGAGCCATAACCCAAAGGAAAAATTAATCCTTCTGTCATTAAGTAGCATTGGGAGAGAAACAGGCTTTGGGTATCTCTCTAGCCCTCACCAGCTTAGTTTCATTGCATGGCTACAGTATGTTCAGTGATTCTCAGTGAGTACATCCTCAGTAAGCCAAATCACTGCCATTCAACAGGCTATGGCTTGATCCCCAGTCCACTGCAGAATTCCTGTTAAATTAAATAAAATTACTTTACTGATCCTGACCTTGCCGTCTCCTTGTACTGATATAGCCCTAACAGTCTGTATGTCACATAGATGAATAGGGGTACCAGAAGTTCTTGCTCTTAAATGGTGAGGAGCATATGTTACAGTTTCAATTAGAAAACTTGACTTGCCTCTTCTTCTAAGGCCATATGTGACCCGTTTGTGTGTCTTTTATCATGCTGCAACAGTCGAACGTATAGGTCTGTCTACTCCACGATGAGCTCTTATCCATGTTATGATCCAGTTAGCCACACCACATCCTGAAGTAGTGTCACCTGTGTTTTGTTTGGATCTAAAGCTGCATGATAGAAAGAAAATTTATTGTCAACTATTTAGATAATCGATTAATCATTTCAGTAATTTTTCAAGCAAAAATGGCAAACATTTGCTGGTATCAGCTTTCTAAATGTGAGGACTTGCTGCTTTTCGTTGTCATTTAAGACAGTGAATGAAGAGTCTTTAGGTCATGGACTGTTGGTTGGACAAAAGAAGCAATTTGTAGATGTCAATGTGGGCTCTGGGATATTGTAATGAGAATTCATCACCATTTTTTAACATTTCATTGACTAAAATATGAATAAATTAATCGTGAAAATAATCTACAGATTAATCCATAATGAAAATAATCGTTAGTTGCAGCCCTACTCCTTATCACAATTTAATCAAGGGCAGTGGCAGTGGCTCTTAAATGTATGTGTTTGGACTTTCCACCGACAAATACTCACTCACTGCAAAGTCTGAAATGAGGTTCCAAAGTTTTCGTAACAGACAAATTTCCCATGGTTTCTGTACTTAAGAAAGGCAAAAATGAAAAGTGCATCTCTGAGCCAGTTATGCATATTTTATGAGAAGTTTGTTTGGACTGGATCTGGCAAAAAATTTCTTGCAGTGTACAGTGATTTTACAGAACACAGCTTGAGGCTGTTTGGCTTCATCTATTGCAGCATCTTTTCAACCTGTGTGTACAATAATAGCCCACTTTCACATTTTACCCACCCCAGACTTTGATTTCGTACCTTTTGTGTTTCGAAGTTGTGACGTGAAGGCTGCCTGTCAAACAACAAGCACTGAGTTCAGTATTTTCATAGACTGCCTGGCATTGATGCCTATGTGCAATGTTGATGGCAGTGATGAATGAATTATTAATAGTAGTTTAACCCCTCAGATTCCTTTTTACTATTGTTCAGGATAATGTAAGGAGACATTACTGGTTCTCTTGCTGTATTGCGCTTTATTTATTCATATATTTCTTGGCTGTATTCACCAATATAGTGGACCATGACAAGCCTATCATCACAATAAGGTTTTTATTGAGTCTGGAGTAAAGTTCGATGGGGTTTTGCCTTTTGGGGTGGAATCCAACTGTTTAACATTATGTTTGACAGGACTGATTCATCAGTCCCCCAAAAGCTGAATTATTTTCAGTCAGTAATCATGCGCAGACCTGTTCTTTATCCCCTTCTTGGCACCCAGCTGTACAGGGCTTCCCAAGGGGGTGAGACTCAGAGCGGCCAAAGATGTGGGTAGGACAGTTGCCAAGGAGATCAATATTTGTTTTTGGGTCAACTTTTAACTTTCCTAGCACAGCACACTGGGCGGAATAAGATGGTTGTAGCATGCTGAAAGTTGGGAAGCATTAAAGAAGCTGAGCTCTTAAAATATCTTCCTGGATCAAGTAGCTGTTAGCAGGCATTGGACAATTTTTAAACGTGTGAAAGATCTGATCAGCTTTAGGTGTAGTACATTTTTGCTTATTCCACACAGTGTCATATCACTTACATGAAGCAGAGATAAAAAATATATACTGCTCAGATTTTCAAATGCCAGTCTGTGGATAGTACTGAGTTCCCTCTGCAGGTTGAGTGTATAAATATGGATGAGTTGCACTATCCTGTTCTACAGCCCTATGGGTCAGACAGTACAGTCTGTGGTCTAACTGGGTGGAAGTAATAGTTTCTGTGCCTGGCTGTGGCCCTTTGTGCAACAAATCCCTCTTATCCTCTCCCACTGACAACAAGGAAGTTGTGACAGACTGAATGCAGCCTCTCACCATAATTACCATGTAATGGCCATGTAATTTTTGTGTAATAGTTGAGGCTTTATTCTTCAGAAGTTGGCTTGGAGTGTACATGGGGCTTTTGACGCACTGTACTGAACATGTGAAACCTGTTTGAAGGAAGCATTCTGTTGGATCTTGGTACGGCATTGCGTGGTGCAGAGTCTGATTGTTTTGGTTGCAGAGTGAGTGTCTTTTTGTGCATGTACACTCTATTCTCTAGTCTTGAGATTTCACAGTCTCACTGCTCAGGTAACATTAAAATGAAAGTAAGCAGTCTGCCTTTCCTTCATCTTTTGTCACTTGTGCCTGCTGTGATTCATTTTAGGCTTTCTTAGTGGTGATAAAAAAGATGCCACACTTAGACTTGTAAAAGATTGTATCAGGTACGATGCATAAATATCTCTTCGCTACCTTTTTGTATTTGCATGTCCTACTTGAAATGTCCACATTAGTTATATTCCACATATTGTGTTTTGTAACTCCACTGTGCCTCCATTTTGCTTGTTTACTTGTCACGTCCCTGCTGTTTCCAGCCAGTGAGCAGAGTCAACTTTTTGCTTCGCTCTTCACCACACTCTGTCCTTCAGACATCTGCACTCGGCCACTGTGTACAAGCCTGTAATACAGCCAAAGGAGAGAAGAAAAGATACAGCAGGAGGCAGGTCAGATGCAATTTTAACCTCAAACTGAAAGCCCCGCTCACAGCTTGTTTCCAATTAAGAGGCCCTGCCAAGCGAGAGAGTACGAAAGGGATAGAGTGAGAGATGAGTGGAGCGATGCAGAGGAGTGGGAGACAAACTGAGAGAGTGAGTTGGAGAGAAGAATGGGAACACAAAGGGAGAGCAGTGAGAGTCTGAGAAACTGAGGGAGAAAGTAAAGCAAGAGAGAGTGAGAAAAGAGGGAAAAACACATGCCAGCCATCCAGCAGCGAGAGGTGAGTGCAATAGCTGGCTGGGTGCTGACGTTGGTCTGCTAGGTGTATTTATAGACTTGCAGGGTTTTAATCCTCAGTATTGGCCAAAGCCCCTGGCAGAGGGCTGCTAGCCAACTTGATGCAGGCTTTATAGAGCCTGGGGAGAACGATAATCGTTGGGGGAGGATGGTCGATCTCTGAGTTCCTGCACATTTACTTTAAATGTGTTTTTTTTACAGTCTTTTCTACTGTTTCAGGACATTGGATCGGGAGTTGGGTTTATTGTTTGAACTGGCTCCTGTTAGTGCACTAGTTCAGAGATATACTGTTTTATTCAGTAGGCTGTTTTCTTCTGAATAACTGAATATTCTCCGGTTTGCCAGCCGCTAGCCAAGCACCTCTAAATACTATGAAAGCTGCATTGCCCTATGATGTTGAAAGGCCATATAACACACCTAACTTATACTAAAAAAGATAGAATAAAAAGCCTTTCTTATTGTCTCCACTGTTAAATGTCTCTACTAGGGATGCACCGATGCATCGGCTGAACATCGGTATCGGCCGATGTTTGCCTCGTTAACTACCATCGGCCATCGGCAAATAAAAATGACATTTGCCGATGGCCGTGGCCGATGTTTATATCTTGATTTAAAGCTCTGGTTTACGATCTGAGAAAGGTTTAAAAAGCATCCCCCCACACACACACCCCTCCCCTCCGAGCTCGTATCGCTCTCCCCTCGGAGCCTCCCGCGACACACCCCCTCCCGTAACAAACAACAAGAGCAACAAGCCGGCCGGCAGAAACCAAATACAGCCCAGCTTTGAATGCAGAGTAACGATGTCGGATTCACAGGTAAAGTTATTACAATGCCCGTTGACACTCACGTAAATCTTGTAAGTCATTACAATGTCCACAGCTAAGCTCCACAGCCAAGCTAGCGTAACGTCATTAGCATACTACAGCTACGTTACGTTACAGCTAGGTAATAAGTTACAACAGCTAAGTTAGCCACTTCTAAAAGTTATTGAGGGCCAAGAGACTAACAGATGCTGCCGTCAGCTTTAATCACAACGATCGCTTCCACATTGTGGCTGAAAAATAAACCTTTGTGATCCTCGGACCAGCTATGTGTGTCCCAGCTGCTGTCTGAGTAGCACCAGAACGCGACACAAACGTGCCCGTGAACCGTAATCTCTTGTTTATGACAGATAAGACATATTGCTGGGTGAAAAAATCTAAAATCACAATATTTTTTTATCAATACTCAAAATAGATATTGCGACTATTGTAGGGATGACTGTTAGTACTTTCACAAAATAGTAACATGTTTGTACATTTTTATAATAATCAATTATGGGGATATAATGACTAAGGTTGTTAAAGGCAAGAATTAGAACAAGTGAAAAAGTCTAGTTTAGAAATTCACACCACTTTTACATCAATGAAGCCTTTATAGCCGGGAAGAAGCAACATTAATGCCATATAATGATATCTAAAATCTAAAACGAGTCTCATATCCTGATAAAAACAATGATATTTTGCCCATCCCGAGGTCACATTGTTTACCATTTACCGTATTAAGTCTGCCGTCTGCTTTTCTATGATGCTATAATTAACTGAATGACTTCAGTTTATGAAAAGATCCCTTATTCTGCGAGGCTCTTCCAGTTACCACCCTTTATAATTCAGCTCTGCCAGTAAACCATTGATGATTGGCTGTTCTGGAAACAGCCGAATGATACAGCAGGCAGTGAAGGAGGCTGGTAAACCAGAAAACCGCTCCACGCAGATTATATGTTTGCACTTCATCGACCTAGGCCTAGAAATGACACTTGACATGACCGCACAATAATTTTGGAACAGCCATTGTTTTGAATGCTGTTGCTGAGTGAACTCAAGCCCCTCATGCTGTTTCCCATTCCTTGAAGTTGCATTAGTGTCTCATCTTGTTCTTGGTCACTTGACTGATGCTCACTGCCGCTCAGTTCCACCTATAACCTGTTTTATGGTCTCTCCTACAGTCATGTTAACAATAAAGAAGAAGAAGCTATGCATAGGGCACCCATTGTCATTGAGATGTTTCTCAAGAGTATAATGTGCCACACAAACAATACTGAAGTGGCTGTCGAGGTACATTTTGCACTATACAGTATATGCATCTCCAATACATTGTGTTGTCAGTTTAACTTATGTTGCTAATTTCACACCTTATTCTTGTGTAAGTCCAACACGATCTGACATTTTTTTTCCAAAGGCTGTTTTGTCCCAGTGTCTTGTCTATCATCTATCATCTATCTGTAAACATCCAAACAAAGAGGACAATGCTGGCAAGATCAGTCACTGACAACCATAAGTTGAGATGAGCTCCTCTGAATGCTATGATTGGGAACAAGTTGCAAATCTTTGTCTGCTGATGTTCATCTTTCCTAATAACGATAGACAATAGAACAGGAAATGTATGTCAGTATGACTCACTGAGCTTTATCCACTTTTATCTTTACCTCTGCATATTTTATAATACTCTTGGTGAGTGGTTTGTTTGTGTGTGTATTTTAAGTACTGATATGACAGTTGGATATTTGAAAGATTGCTTGATTATGGCAAAAAAAAAAGCCTTTGTAAGCTTTCTGTTTCAAAGTACACGAAACACATGATGCAGAAGATGTGCATACTGGATCTTCCTGTTGATGAATACTTTGTAAGAGGGGATTTATTAAGCCTATAGGCCTAATGGCCCTTAGCCTTGTGTTAAGGGGGTGGAGGGTTGAACTAGATGGATGAAGCACAATTTCCTATAGAGCCTAGGGATTACAAACTGCTCATATTTAGAGAGCTCATGATAAGTGATAGCTATGGAAACAAATGCAGGAAAGCAGATAACTGAGCAGCCAGGCTATCAAATGGCCTGCATTGTCATTCTACAACACATAACAGCATCATGTCGTGCAAAAATGGCTAAACTGACTCTGTCTTCTAAGTGAAGACAGAGGGCACATGGGGCTGACCTATTGAGTTAAAGCTCATCCTGTTTACTCACAACATTATTGCTTCAAGTCAAACTGATGACCTGTGCAGAATGTCCTCACCTTGACCACGTCTCTTTCTGCTGTGCTTTTATTAAAGAAGGGATGATGTGGGTGAATGAATGTCATGTGAAGCAACTTAAAAAGATTATTTAACTCTATTTGACACCCTGGGATATACAGAAAGAGCTATCCATCATTTCTTCCAAAGAATTATCACTGTCAACTTGAATATGATACTACAAATACTACAAAGATGACCAGTAATGTAATGTTATGTATTGTAATATCCAGTATTTTACCAGGAAAATCTGTCGAAGTCTGACATATTAAAATTATTTCCCTGCAAATAATGTACCTGTATGCAAAATTTAAATTGCCATGACGGCAAAGGCAACAAGTGAGAGGGATCAGACATCACCAATCGAGCAAACCTTAACAAATCTCCTCAGCAATTCATAAACGCTGGGACTGGGCAACAAAATCCAATATCACAATTTTTTTGATCAAATACTTAAATATGAATGTTGAAGGGATGACTATTAACACTTTCACAGAATATTATCACGTTGGGGATTTCACATAAGTGACTAAGTATTGGAAAAAGTTGAAGTTGAGGCAGAAGTTGATTTTCACGCGAGTCAGACAGAGCTAGCAACAATATTTTACTCTGGATAACCCCACCAGTAAAATGCCGACATGTGGCAAGGCTGTAATTTTGAGGGGTGGCATGAGTGTTGCCAATTTCAACACCAGCAACCTTATAAAACATTTGAAGACGCATCACGCAAAAGAGCACAACAAAACTGCTCTCCCCAAACTTTATGAGACAGCGAGGGAACACATTTCCTGTAGGCTGAAAGATGTGCAGGCAATCAGCTTTACTACTGTCATTTGGACCTCCAATGTGTGTCTCATGTCTTTGCTGAGTGTACACTGGGTGGATGCAGTATCGCCGTCAACATTTGCCCTTCAAAGTGCAGTGCTGCAAGCAAACGAGTTCTGTGAGTTTTAAGGGAATTGTTTATTCCTAGATTTATTTAAGTTGCTGTTTCACTACTGTTTTAAACTGTTCTATTGTGGCTGCACTTTAACAGTTTTTAAAGGAATTGTTATTTATTGTTATTTAGGTTTCCTAGATTTTTTTGTTCTTTTGCGGCTATCACTGACTGTCAAAATAGATAATAAAAGAATGTTGTATGGCAACCATTCCCCACAAAGTTTTACCTGAGCCAGGCCATACAACAATGATAACAATCATATCACATCCATACAGGGTTAGTAGTATATACAGCTGTATATAAATCTCTTCTTCTTCTTCGTCTTCTTCGTCTTCTTTGTCGTCTTTTAACATGCACTGGTATGGGATCGGTACTTGGTATCGGCTGATACCCAGAGCCCAGGCATCGGAATCGATACCGGGAAGGAAGAAATGGTATTGGAACATCTGTACTTTACTGTGGTCTAGAAAACTTTTAAACATATCATGATATTATCGATATATTGCCCAGCTCTAACGTGGATCAGCATTTGTGTTGGAAACTGTGGTTTCAAATGTTCATCAGTTGTAACTTTATCAAAGGAGTTGTATGAGTATAGACAGTCTATTTGTTTGTATTATTATTTACAGATATCTGCCATAAGAAATGCACTTAATTGCGTTCTTTTAAATGTGATGTGCTGTGTGTAAAGTATGCACATATGCCTGCTTCATCCCGGAAACATCCGAAAGTGGACTGTTTCCCAGAAGGCTTCAGTCTACTCACTTCTCAATTGATTGCCATCTCATTTTTCACTGCCAGGATTTATAGAGGGGGAGGTCGAGGGTGAGCAGAGGGTATTACCATCAGTATTCACTCATTAATTACTAGCAGTGCCCGTGAAGTAGCCAGCTCTACATTACCTTGACTTAAGGTCAGCGACTTGGTGTGACCTGGTACAGCCTAATTTAAAAAGAGTCAAAGTCTGACAACTTGTGCCATTTTTGGTAGTCATTTTAGGTTTGTGTACTTGAGCGTATGCTTGAGTGGTTGCAGTGGTTTCCTGCACTTTCAAACTCTCTCCCTCTGATTCAAATTCAAATATGCTTGAATGGGTTTTAGTCGCACTCTCACTCTCTTTAGAGGATAGTTGTTCAGGACAGGGGGCAATGCCATTTGTTTTCCCATGCTCCTTCTCTCTCTCCTGTCTTGACAGGATGATGTATGTCTTGTCCTTGGCAGCCATGTGCAGGTGATGTATTCCTATTGGAATGCTGGGAGAGTGGAATAAGGAAAGGGATGTCGACGTGCCAGGCCCAGAGTGTGGTCCATTCCAGGAAGAGCTTTTCTGTCATCATGTGGAGGCACATATCATTTCCTTGCTCCTTGACAGATGTGATTAAGTTTGGCAGGGTGAAACAGTAAGGCAGAAAGTAGGTGGTGCAGCCAACAAACTTGGATCAAACTTGGAAAAAATGTGGAAAAAGTGGAGCGTAAATGGTGATGAAACACAAGCAGCGCTGTATGGTGATGGAGGAGATGACCTCCATGAAGGGCAGAAGGCCCAACACAGAATTGATCTAAAATCCATTTTTATGGTCTTTTGACACTTGGCCTGATTGGAGAGGGTTTTCAGGACCTCGGGCTGCCTTATTTATTTATATTTGGTATTGCTAAATTGTTAAGAGTGCTATTTGAGGAGGGGTGGGGAGAGCTGTCTGCTCCAATCTCAAGCCTTTGGTGTGCCATCTGAAGATATGAATAATGTGATTGGTTGATTGTGTATGAAGAAAGTTGGAGCAAATCGGACCATGACTTTAGTGACTTTGGATGCGATAGATAATAAAAAAAAAAAAAAAAGCTAAGAAATAACTAATTTGATTTAATATTTGATAGGTTTCCTCTAAAGTGCCACTGGCAGAGCATCTAGGGACAAAGATGTAACTTTATGGAACTGACGCATCATTCAGCAAGCCACTGTTTGCGTGACCCATGAGGCACATTTCACTCAGATAACTTGCTTGCTTGGCATGACGGACGCTTTCTCAATTATCCCTCATGTACAATGAAATATGTTGAGAGTGCTACATGCAGAATTAAGCGGCACTCTAAAACCAAGGCCAGCCAAATCCTACAGGCTTTTAATCCTTCAGTCAGTGTGGAGAGTAGACCTGCCAAGCCCACGGACACGGTCTCTCTAAATCTCTGACGCAGTGCCACAAAATATTTTTAATATTTCATTTATTATTGTGTGAATCTAGGATGGGGGATTAGAGTAAAGTAATAAATAGCCTTAGTATTTCTATTTTGGAGATTTGGAGAGAGGAACTGACTGACTTATCCTGAGGAGTTGGGCCACAAGAGTGTGGCTGTCCTTGTATCCTCTCAAAAGTGCTTGGGCAGTATAACTTCATCATCACCGACTGGGACTGTATAGTGCTGTGGTAATGTGACCACATTTGGCAGCATTTGAAAATCAAGAGCCACCACGTTGCGGGGCTTGGATCATCTGATAAACCTGACACACAAAAAAACACTTACACACACACACAGATATGCTATCGCTCGCTGTCCTCTTTGGACTCCACTTTGTCTGATAAGGGCTTCAACTGGCACTGTGAGAGGAAGGGAAGCTCAGCAGACATGACGATAACCCTGGGTGTGTATGCGATAGTCTCAACTCTTCCATGAAATGGTGGCCTTATTCAACCTGTGCTTTGTCACAATCCTTAACAGATGAAGTGGCTATTTGGTCTCGAAAGAGTGTTAAATGCACCAAATTATGCCAGGAAGGAACAAAACAACAGAAAAGTCGAATGAGGAAAAATGTAGAACTGGTTTCAAACAAGTCAATATTGACAGAGACTCTCAGTGACAGTTTGGGTTGTGAACCACCTTGTGTTTAATCAAAAGTTTAAGTTGCTGTGATTCAAACTGCCTGTTGGCTAAGCTCATCCATTTTCTTTGCTTCTCTCACCCAGTGAAATGTGTGACTTCCGCATGTGGGGTCACAACCAGAGGGCAAGACAGAAAGTGTTGTTTTTGATCTTTCCCGCTGTTCAGACTAATTACCTGCCCGCAGCAGCAAGCACTGCTGGCCGCAGAATTCATTAACAGATGGTAAACCTTTGTTCTGGGACAGTGTGACTGCAAGGATACGGAGGAATTCAGCTGCCTCAGAGGCTACTGTTGTGTGCAGTGTAATTCCTCACTGAGATCAGGTTAACTTGTCCTTGAGTGTAACATTGAGAAGCCAGTGATGACGTGTGAACCAGTGTTTTCCCAACCATTTGGTGGACTTCATTGGATCTGAATGAGATCTTTGCCTGATTGTCGAAAAACTTCTCCAGATGCGTTTGGCAGCTTGGTAAAAATTCCCCAAAGGAATAGGTTGCAGTATGTAGATGGAGGGAAATAAATTATTAAAATAGTTGACCATGGCAGATGTTTACAGGCTTTCAACAGTTGAAACATGACTATACAAAAGCAGTTGGAGATCAGTATTGTTTGCATAGTACTAATATCTTAGACGCGGTGTGCATGTCCTGCTGAATAGAAGGTGATGATAGTCACAGTGTATGGCAGTGCTCTAAGTGACAATACAGTAATTGCAACCGTTGTCAACCCATCCTCCCTCTGCCCTCACTTTGACCTAAAATATTTTTGAAGTCTGACGGTATAACTCATTTAAAAAAAAAATGTTTTTAAGGTCTAACTTGACCATGACGTGATATAAAGGCATTTTAATAGTTTATAAGAGCGCTCTCCCAAACCTTGGAGTTTTTCTTTTGACTTTTAGATCTGTTTTTTTTTTTTTACTTAGCTTTGATACTTATTTTATTCTTATTCTTTTATGCTTCTTTTGATATTTTATTGAATAATTAAAAGAGATTTTGTTGTTTTAAACGCATACCAAGAAAGTTTCCGAAGATAGATGATTTTTAGTACTGAACTTTACTGAACTTTAGTCAGTAGGGTCTCATTCATTGTCAGTGAGATGTGTCGGTGTCCACGTCATGGTGGATTAGGTCACCGTCCCCTGTGTCAAACAAAAGTGTTTGTATTTAGGCAGTTATATTGGTTACTGTGTTTGTTCTACTGTCAACTATTCAATAATTTGACAGGCCTGGTCGTTTTTCCTGCCAGAAAAAATTGGAAACATGAATATAGAACTGAAATGTGCAACATCGTGCTGTTTTACTGAAATAGAAACGTGTTGAATGCCTCTCTGGATGTTGATGTCTCAATACTTTGAGAAAAACAGGTTGTTTAACTCGGCAACAGACATTCAATAAATAAGGCATTCCCTCTTCATCTTTCATTTTGCCAATGCGTTAGCCAAGTACCACAAATTTCTCCTAGTTGCTGCAATTTTGTGTATCCTCTGGGATAAACTGCAGTATTTTTCCCTTTTCCCCATCATCATCATTAGTAGTGCCACCACCCTGTAATCTCTCTTTCTGTCACCGAGGCAATGGGGCTTCTCTCTCCTCTGTGGTCTCGTAATTGTGAGGTAATCATCTTTTCCCTCTTGAGAGCTAAAAGACTGTGTTTACACTTCGTTTTTTGGCGGCTTGACTTGGCGAGACACTAATTTACTCTCAGCAGCAGAATGAAGCAGCTCCTGTCATTACTTCACACTGGTTTTGCACTTACATTCATTGTTTTCGCAGTGCATTTGAGGTTGGATGACTTAAGTATGTTGGATGAAATCCATTTTCTCTCTTTTTCATGTGGTGTTCTTAAAAGGTTGCTTCACCCCAGTTACAAAAGAACGTATGTTCTCAATTGTCTTGAGTGGTATCTATCCATCCATTTTCATTTTAGTTGTTTAAGTTTTAAGATATCTCTTACTCAAAAGGCAAATCCAATTCTGTTTCTGTGAATAAGATATATTTAAAATACTTGGTAGAGAGATCTTCTTTCCAGAAATGCTGTCTCTGTCTAGAAGGTGTGCTCTGTGGATTATCCACATTAAAAGGGCCAGTGTCTCTGAAAAGAGATGTTGCTATTGATTTTGTTTTTGGGATTATAAGCACTTCAAATGAAATTACATTTACCTCCATTATATTGAGGTAGAGACAGAAACCTTATAGAAAGATATTTCTTTAAGGGTTCTTGAGATAAAATAAAATCTACTACAGAAAAGTGAGAGTCATATCTTTTAGTAATGTGGAACTTACCTGAACTGATCCCCACTTTAAAATGGTTTCACTTGAACTCACTGCTCAAAAATTCCATCTTGACTTGATTCGCAGGGTTGTGTGACATTTGGTGCGACAGTAATCCAAGCTGGCTTGGTAGGGCTGTCACCTCCACAGACCTTAGCCGACCATATTGGATATTCGGCTTTTGCATTATCCCTCATGGTGTCCTTGGTCATAACTGTTTAATGGGCACAGTAATGTTCACGCTCACACTTACAGTTCAGAAGTGCAAAGACCCACTGAGATGTAAACAGCCTGAAATGTAAACAGCATAAACTCTCTCTTTTTTCCTTCCCCCCACTCCTCACTCTCTGCCCTTCTCTCTCCCAGGAAACACTTACATAAGGCCATCCCTTGGTATGTCCTAAAAAAATCCTCATTTCTGTTCACATTTACATACTCATGGTGCTGCAGTTCGGCTGACACATTTCCTCTCCAATATTGTCCCATATCACACCTACACACAAACAAACACAAAATGCTTCAAAACGGACTTGTCAGTCCAGGCAGATCCTAGCCTCAGCAGTCAGGCTTTATCTAAATCCCTCTCCCATCATGATGGATTGGATCAGATCAGACACAGCCCACAAGTCCATTTGATGGTGCACTGATAGCAAATTCAGTTGATAACATCCCATATTCTGAACTAAGAGAGAGACATTACAAAGCCTCCTTCCCACTGTCATGGCTATTGTCACGGTTGGTTTCCCATTAAAGGAGGCTGTCTGAGAGCTGACAGGGTTTTTCACTCTGGTAAAAAAGCAAAAAAAAACAAGGCAGTGTTTGGAAAAGCTATCCTCATGCTGATACATTCACAGAACTCACACAGGTACGCAGATGCTTGTAAGGATGCACGTGACAATTCATTCATTTCATTCAGTTTTGGTTCCTTTATTGTGCTGATTACATTTCCATCTGTATTCTTTTCCATCTATTTTCTCATTATGTTATTCTCCTCCCTACATCCTACCCTCCCTTCCCCTTCGCCCTACTCAATTTCCATTCATTCATCAGCCTTCTCACATCCTACTATCTTGTCCTCCATCCGTTCCTGCTTGGCCCAGGAACAGACACATTCCTGACCTGGACTTATCTCTTGCGCAGAACAGTCACAGCAACGGTAGCAGCAGCTCGGCTTGATCTCCAACAGAAGTCAGTCATTGGCTGTCTGACAGCATTCCTTCAGGCTCAGGGAATGCTGAAATTAATCTGCTCAATTTCCACCTTTGTTGTTGTTCTGAGACACACTTACAGACCATCCCAAGACTTGTGTAAGGTGTGTATTTATTCATGCATTCATTCATTCAGCAAGTCATTTATCAGAGCCATGTTATCGGTTGTCAAGAGATTTGGAAGTTTGCCAGCATAGGACCCAGAAACATTGGTTAATCACCTCATTGGACCCAGAATGATAAAGAAATAAAAGTTGTAACATCAGCACTTCACATCTGGTCCCCCAAAGCTTTCATCTAAGCATTAATGAATTCAGAAATGGGTGCATTTAAGGTTAATATTCACCAGTGGAAGAGGCCTAGTCCATCCTGAGAGTAATCAACGATTAGCATGTATCTATTAGGGCCCGACCGATATGGATTTTTTGGGGCCGATACCGATTATTAGGGGGGAAAAAATCCGATAACCGATTAATTGGCCGATTTTTAAAAATTTTTTTTATAAAGTTTTAAAATTGTATTAATTTAAGTAACATATCTACATATTTACTTTTTTTTTTTTTGAACAAATGGCTGCTTTTGAGCCTTTCAGACACTTCTACAAAGAATTAAAGGCAGAAAAATAATTTCAAATCCTTTTCATTGCTGAGTCAAGCAGCATATTAACATGACAACCATCCAACATTAGGCCTACAACAAGGCACCATTAGCTACTGCTCTTCACGCCGACAGGAAGACCGACTGATCATCTCAGTAATATACCACAGATTTATCATGAATCAAACTCGGACCAGAAAAGCGTTTTCAACTACTCGCCTACTCGCTCCTCCCTCCCCCCGCCGGTCAGTGCCTCCCCGTCTTAACTCACATTACTCATTTTGCTCCGGTCTTATCTGGAGACATGCAGCTGCCTCAGTGAGAGAAGTAGCTAGTCGATTACGTAATGTGTACTGTTATGTTTATTCTACCTTTACTGGCACGGCTAATATGTGTAGCAAGGCTAATAGCAGATGGCTAATTCTAACTTTAGTTTGCATATTACATAGTGCTTAAACGTTAACTCGGCGTGATCGAGACCAACACAGCGGGGAACATCGTGTAGTGGGTTGAATTGAAACTTGTTGACTTATTGTTTATTTCACAAACTTGTTTATTTACCGCTGAGGCGGACCACTCTCCATCGTGCGTCCCTGCCGCTGCCTGCTCCAGATCAGTCACTCTGCTGTGTTATGAGGTGGTTAGTGGATAGTGGATGGAGTTTGTCATGAGGTCGGTGCGCCCTCTACAGGATAAATAGCCTAATGTCGGGGGATCTTTTTCAAATGGGGGAACATTTTCAAAGTGAAACCAAGTCTTATTCCCTGCATTTTATTTCTGAAAATATCGGCGTCAATCGGCGAGTTTTGGCCGATTACCGATTAGTCTCAAACGGGCTATAATCGGCCGATTTAATCGGCTCGCCGATAAATCGGTCGGGCCCTAGTATCTATAGTTCACCCGTTCTACAGAATCTGATTAGTCTCCAACTCCATCCTCTAAACTACGTGGACCCTCCATCAAACTGCCCAGACTGGCCATTCCCTTGAGCTGACAGCAGCACACTGGCCGCGCTACGGGAGGTAACTCCGTAGTTGTCAGAGAAGTACTAAGCTTGTCTGTTAGCAGCAAGTGGTGTCACTTGGGTGCATTTTCGTTGGCCTGTTCTTGTACTGAGTCTCAAACAGAGTATTTGTTTGGTTCCTGGGATCTGAAGAGATCAAGAGACAAGAGTTGTTTGTTGAGATAAGGACTTAATCATTGGTGGTCAGACTGTCAGTTTTGAAATGAGCACTGACTGCCCCACTATAGTGCATTAAGGACTACACCATATTACTAATGTCCTGTTTGGAAATACAGGAAACATATTTTCAGTAATTTTTCCCCCCTCACAATCGTTCAGCTACTGCCAAAAGAGGGCATGTCTCTCCCAGGTCACTTCAATCAAATAATTTGACCCCACATGTCTGATCTCACATCTTTATGTTGCGTGACTTTACAAGTCAGCCCTGACATTCCAGCACTAACGGCTTTTCCTTTAACAACAGTCATTTCATTATCTCCAAGACTCCCCTGTTCTGTTTTTTGGTGTCCGGAGAGCACTTCAAAGCAACCTTCTCATCGACCTCATCAAGCTGATGAATAGCTGATTAGAGATATGGGCAAAGCTTCCTCTGAACTCCTAGAGGATTCAGTGAAATCCAGCAGCTCTTTCCCCAACGTATTTTATTTGGGTGGATGGTGATAAATCTGTGTACTTTGGTCAGTTCATGTTGAGCTTGCTGGAACTAACTCTAGGGCGTGTATTACTCCATTTTTAAGGATGGATATTTGTAAAGATGAAAGGTTTTTGCTCTCGGTCCTCCTGGTGAGCGAGGGCAAAAGATGGATGGAGACCGAGAGGGAAGAAAAAGAACATGGAAAAAGAGGAGTGATAGAAGATTCAAAGCTTTGTAATTAGGTTAATTAACCTGGGGTCATGTAGAAGTTAGGTAGAGCTTGTGACCCCTCCTCTTTGTGTCTGTAAATGTTTTATGAAGCTGTCTTTGAACTTACTAACCAGAGGAAGATGAGTGAGCCCAAGGTGCCTTGAGGAAATGAGTAAACACATTGTTTTTCAAAAAGCCATATTGGTATTGACATCATGTTTCATCACTCCATTCACTCAGATAGAGCTCCTTAAACCCCGTTAAGCAGCAATGTTGCTTCTTACACCATTGGAAAAGTGTCCTCTTTTCTTGTAAGGTATAACAACCATTAGCTTTTATCTGTTCAGTATGTGTACTGAAAACAAACAAATGATTCCAGTGCAAATTGCCCACTTATTGTCACAGATATGGCTCAGCAAAATTAAGCAGTTATCCCTGTGTTCAACTGCCTCTGATTTTTCTTTTGTCTTGCATTTATTCAATCAATTCCTCATTAGACATGAACTATCAGAAACCATGATGCAGTCTGATGGGTTTTAAGCACCACTATGAAATGAGGAAATATCTTACTAGAATGTGATATGTTGTTGTTATGTTGTACTATCTTGGGCCTTTTATTTCAGATAAACTAAGAAATAAATACTGTCTAATTGGTACTGCATATTCCACCCCAGAAGACCTAGTATGGCAAAGTCCATTTACACTTGGGACAACTAGATAAAGTTAAAGAATGAGTCATTATGCACATTCATCCGTCAGGTGTAATTTACACAGCCAAACTTTTGTAACAATGTGTAGTTTTTTTCATTTAATTTCTTATTTTCCCTAAAGCTCTGCTGCCATGTAATTTTTTTGTCCCACCATTATGTCCTCATCCCTGCTCGAGGCAACGTTAGCCAGCTCCATTGCTTAAAAAAAAAGCTTCTCATCTGTCATGACTGCAGGTAAAACAGTCAAGATTAACTATGCTATTAAGTACAAGATAGTGCAGGGAATCTCATTCATAATAGTGTTGGCCATCAATCTCTAATGCACCTATCCTGAGGCCACTGGAGTATTTTAAGCTCTGTAACTTAAGGCAAGTTGGTGTCACGCTCCTTAGTTATTCTGACCACTAGATTGTGTGTCTTCATCTCTTAAGGTTCTTATGTAATGACTGCATTGCATTGTTGGAACAAAAATATCACAATGTAATTTGAACACATGCACACAGAAATCAAACATCCTGTGGGGGGAATCTCACATTGGATTGATGTACCAGATCCCTACAAGTGCAGTAAAACCACTGCTAACGTTTAAGGTTTCCACATTCCTCAGGGATCACTTTCTAAAGAGGTCTAATACACTCTTTCTATACCAGAGGCCAGTCTGCTTTCTAGTATTTATCTCGATGATTAATTAACCCTGTGTAACATGAGTATGAGAGGTGCTCATTAACTCCACATTAAAAGCAGCCGTTTGATCGCCTTGTGGAGATCAAAACAGTCATGTAATGATTTCTCTCATTCCTGAAAGCATACAGTGCAAGTCCACCAGGAAAAGAAATGTAAGTCCTCCAAAAAAAAAGCATATTTGTTTTTATTTGAAGTGAGTGTTATTGTGTGTGCGCAAGTAAAGCTCATCATAATTTCCCCTCCGCCCATCACTGTCTGTTGTTCATGTCTACCTCTTGGTGTGCAGTCTTGTCAGAGGAAACAAAGCAGCTGGCTCTACAAGGGTCTGGCAGTGTCTTGAAATATTGAAGTCGCTCTAATGTGTGTTGAGATCAAAATGAGGCTTTGTGCATGTTGTGTGTGTGACATTCTTACCATGGGTGGCTCTGGCTGTGTGGGGCTTGGATACGACATGCGGTTGTCAACTGCTGTCTTTTTTTCCCCGTCTTTCCCTTTCTCATTCGATGAAACTCACTTTCACTCGGTGCCTTTCAGGCTGAAATTCCTCTGGCTTCAACACATAGTCCTCGCAACAGCCAACTGCCCATCAACTTGGCTCAACTGTGACAGAGAAGAGGAAGCAGAAAATGAGATATGAAGTCAGTATGGGATAGGAGAGGGGGGAGAGAGCGGGATTGTACTAGCGCTGCCTTTATTCCCCTCTGAAGTTCGATTTAGGGAATTCTTGGTTGTTGAGGATTTTCCCTGTGACCACAATGAGTGATAATTACACAGTTAACTAAATGCTATATTAAGAATCCAGGCTACACATTTTGTCCTTTGCTTATCCAGGTGGCCATTTAAAACCACTCTGTTTACCTCACATAAACTACTTAGGCCCCTCTGTGGACTTTATGGTACAGATGAAAGCACATGCAATAAATTAGGCCACAGCTGAGCTGGTACAGCTTTGATGATGACTGACAGCATGGGGTCCATTTACTTGCTCTCTTCCCATTAATTAGTTCAGCTTACTTTATGAATTACAGTAACTACCAACATTATATTGCGGGGAAAAAAAATCCTGTGTTTGTTGGCACTTCTTTGAGTGTTTTGAGACATTTTTAACATATAATTGTTATTAATTTATTTGGCATGTCAAGGGACAGGACACATTGTGGATTTTTTAAAAATGGTGCCAAGAAGGAAATGAAAGGATGACGATTGCAAAATCGCACAGACTGAAACCATGTCCTTTGGCATAAATAGCCCCATTTTTTTATTCCGTAGCACCTAACTTGACTAGTACTGCGACATGGCTAAGAGATACACTATATCCTCAAGATTCATAAAAATCAGTTTCTCTGCTATGGTGTTTAGTTGGTTAACAGATAATTGGATGAATTAAAGATGATGGATCCATCTATCCCACCACAGAAGACAGTTTGGGGGAACCCACATGTCATGTGCAGTCTGACTTGTCATAGAGCAGCTGAAGCAAAGCCTCCTTTGATTGCGGTCCTTTCTATGAGCTATGTCGTAAATGTGTGTGGTCTCTTGCTCAGATTATGGGAGACAAACACTTGGGCTCTTCTTTTGAGTCTCCTCGGGCCTTTTTTTTCACACCATCCATTCTTGTTGCTAGGAGACTGGTTGATCTTTTTTCTTGACCCAGCTCACTTCCTGTTATTCTTTTCTTTTCTGTGAATCACACTGTCCTACTTTCCTACAAAAATAATAAAAGACATTTAATTATATCCATGAATGAATGGGTTCATATAAAGATGGCAGCAAACGGTAGAAAATGAAAGGTGATGATTTACCATTTTACTGTAGGGGCCTTTCTCTTTTCCACAATTGAGACATGTGTCAAGAATAGACTGCTTCATTTTTTATCTGAGTTGTGGTGTTGAAGTGATGATGCTGTGTTAGTATGCTTCAGGTATTATTCACTCACCTCTCCTCCATAAATAGAAGGAAATGTTCCTATCTAGATCGGAATCCGGTAACCATGTACTTTCCCTATGTCATTTGACCTAAAAATGGACATTACTTGGATGTAAGTAACTCCAGTTCTATGAGTAAGTGCTTAGCCATCTAATGGACTTCACTAATAGACTTCAAATGTTCAATATTTGTCTCTTTGTTTGATATATGTTCCAACTGGAAGTGCTCTACTCTACTTTAGTCCATTGAAAGGGTGCATGGAAAGAGATTATAGTCAAAGTTGCTCTTGCTTGGTATAGGGATATACGGGTTTTCACAACAGTAGGTGAGCCGTGTGTATTTGTTAATGATGGACCCTATCAAAACAATCGAAACCAAAATGGCCGAATGACGTCACACCAACCAAATGCACTTTTTTACGAATTTACTGAACGACAGCATAAGTAGGCCTACATTAAAAAATCACAGTCGGTGCATTAATGCATTTACAGGAGGGATGTAATACCAGAGAATGTCTTTCTCTCTCTGCGTGTTTCTTTGCAAAGCATGTGCAATTGTCAGGTAGACTGGAGGGGTAGATCAAGGGCAGATTGTCCCCTTGTTAATGCCCTCTTGAATAGATGAAAAGATAAAAATGAAAAATGCTAAACTCGGTCACAAGATATACGTTAATATACCTGGGCGGCCCTCCCAAGTAAAGTGAATGTGTGCCCAAGCCATTACCCCTCTAAAACTCACACAAGACTTGAAAGTTATTTTTTACTTTCTCTCTCTATTTCTCCTTTACTCACATACACACACAAAGTGGTCATATAAAAGAACTTTTATATCTATGTGAAAGAACATTTCTGAAAGATGGTAGTTTCTAACCAAAGCAGAGCTGGATGGTCAGGGAATGTCAACAGTGTGGTTTGCTCTGATTGAACAGTTGGTTGAGGTTAAATCCTCAGTGAATGTGTCTGTGTCCACCACATGCCTTCTATCAGGCTGAAGCTTTGTGCAGTAGGATACATTGAATTGCAGTTTGGTTTGAAGGTTTGCATGATTTTTTTAAAGTCCAGATGATCGAGATGGCACATGATTAAACATATTTTGATATGCTTGAGGAATTCTTTTGCAATGTCAATTAGGTGTCTTTCAAAAAATGTGCTTAAAATACTCTGAAGTGGAATGATGATGCTACAGTACATCATGATGGTGCTGCACCATTTTTAAGCCTCTTGTTTGAAAATAGTTTATGTTTATATAATTAAGTGTCATTTATTCTTTATTTGGCTCCCCATTAGCTTCCAAAAAGTGGTTGCTAGTCTTCCTTGGATCCTAACCAAAGCAATTATAGAACAAATAAACAAGAATTTAAAATCACATAGTAGCAGTAAAACAAGAAAAGCAAAACAAGCCAAAGTGAATATCAGAAAATAAGTGAAATGAGTCTACATATGATACAATACCCACAAATGGAAACAAAAACAAAATTGTCACAAATATAAGGCAACAAAATGAAAATAAAAACAATCGAAACAGTTCCAAAACAACATAATAACCACAATAACATCTAAGCGAGATTCATCAGCTTGTGTTTTTTATTACTCTTTTGGTTTTGATAGACCCTTAATAGTAATTTAGTAGTAATAAGCTTCATAACAGCAGTTATTCTAGTATATTTCGTGATATAACAATAGGGAGGCGGCAAAAAAGACAAACTCAAGCTCATTTCTTTAACTGTGTGATCATTCAGTATTGAGCAGTCTGCTACTGTGAGACTGCTCTGCTCACCAGCAGCCATCTGCATGTTAGAGACCTGAAAATATGGGCAGAGGCAGGACTGAGCTCATATCATGTAGAGTTAATTACTGATATTGCCGTGAGATGCAAGGTGGGCTCCTCAATGACATCTATCCTATTTCAATGAGACAAATCTGCTGAACACCTGTATGCATGTACACTTTGAAAATATGTTGAAAATAAAATCAGAAAGTGCACACGAAGACAGGAGGTGGTTTATGAAGAGGATATTTTTAACACCAGTCCTTAACGTCTCCTCTGACATGCGGTAGCATACTGTGAGACTGCTCCTCCCCACAGGCAGCCATCTGGAAGAGTAGAGAAGAATGGAGGTATGCAGAGAGAGGAACATCTGGTCTTTTCTGAGTTTGCACTGACAGGAAACGTGATGGATGGGAGATTTACACCCAGCAAGGCCCAGAAATGGACCTATACTTTTGTTTTTATAGACCTGCAAAACGGGTCAGTTATTACACGCCTCTGGCTGGATTAGTTGTTTGTCATGCCTAATGATACCCTATCATATCTGTGATGGAGTCAGACTGATAAACACGTCGCTGTTTCATAATGGATGCACAGATCAGAGCAACATCTGTGATGCTACCTAGCCTGTGGTATTATAATTATTACGATAGCCTAATACTATATGAGCTGCGTTGATAATGGATTTCTGTGTACATTATAGTGTACTACTATAGATGACATCAAGCTTAACTGTAGCTTTATTGCTTTTTGTGGCTGTTAATCTTCCCTCACTCACTGCAGTGGTTGTTAATTGTAAATGGTATGCATGTGAAGTGGGATCCAGGCAGATATTACATAATCACCAAAGTTGATTCAACATTGCACTTTATATTTCAAGTGTTTGGTTCGTATGTAACGGTTATTTCAACAGATGGTTCCTAACAGAAATCCATCATGTGCTCTTGAACCCATCAGAGAATAAGAGCTGAAGAAAATTGGTGGTGTTTATTTGTACACCAGGAAGAACTTTGGATGTCATATAACCATGACCTACACCAGATTTGGTTTGTCAGGCCTATCAGGGTTCAGCCAAACACTTTTTCTTTGAAATCCAAATATCAAAAATCCACAGAGCTTAAAACCTGGCCAATCTGCAAACTGTGAGCAGCAGCGAGCAGTCATTTAAATGTCAAAACTAGATCCATCGACTTACAAAGACATTTGATTGTACACACATTGCTTACCCCTTCTAACCCAACAAAATGCCAGTGAGCTTTGCCAAACCTCGAGTAAAGCGAGATTAGTCAGTTTTTGCATTCAATATTGACCTGGTTAATCTCAACACTTTGCCACCACAACACTTTTATGTTAACACGTTGTGTTTTAAAGTGTTATTTTCACTCGGTACAATCATGCACTGATTATCATTTAAAAGCAAATGAGCACTTGATTTCCAGCTGGCTTGGCCTCCCGTGGTCTTTGCCGAATGAAAGGAGTCATATATGGAACCACTTGTTAGCAGATGAATTCAAAAATCCCTTGCTTGACATTTGGCAAGCACTCATTATCAAGAATGAAAGCCAGCAGATTTCAGTATGGAACATGCAGACATCTGTAGTTTATGCTTTTGAGCAATGGTTGAATGTACTGTTATTTAAAGATAGCTCAGAAAGCTGGGAATCAACTGTGCCGTTATGTTCATTCCTCTGTAGCAGTACTGTGTGTCTGCAGTGATGGTTTCAGGAAATAACACAAGTATAGTATATACCGGTCTAACACCTTTGTGGAATGCATTTTACTTGGCTTGGATTGATGCCCGTGAGGCATATTGTGGAAAAGTGTTACACTTAACATCATGATGTACGAAGAGGGAACTGCATCTGTATTGATGTTCTCTGCCGTTACCTTGTGTGCGTGACATAAAGCTGACATGTGTCTTGGCTGTGTTGTGACTGTACCGTTAAAGTGGATCAGTTGAGGCATCAGGTCTGCAGTGGGAGAGGAATTTACCTCAACACTGACACTCGGCAGTACACTTCACTTAGCAATACACTTGGAGAAAAATCACTCAGCAGTACACTTAGAGAGAGACACAGGAGATAATAAAGACAAGGTATAATAAATCTATATGCACATGTTTACAAGAAAGGAGACAGAAGAATAGGAGTACACAAATTATCGCTCACTTCTACATCCATGTTTGCATTCTTATGCAAATGTAGTCGAATTGTTTTAAATACAAGCACAAATTTGCATGAATGCTTTTATACAGTATCTCATCGAGAAATAAAATGTGCACACTTTTGAGTTTTATCTAATAACACCCAGTCCAATATATGGCAAAAAGGCAGCACACAAATGCACACTCTTTTCGTGCCCTCTCACAGGCACACATATAATATTGACACTGAAGGAATTCCAAGCAGCTCCTTAATCCAAGCAAGTGCTGACTGAGGCTTAGATTGGATGGAGGGAGTGAAGATGAGAGGAGAGATTTTGAGATGTGCAGGTGAGAGGGCAGGGGGTTTACAGATGGGTGGGGAGAAGGGAAGAGAGAGGAGTGGAGATCAAAGAATGGGATTTTCCCTGAAAGTACTTGTGCTTTCCAGGTATTCCATTGTTCACAAGAGGTTATTATTCTGTTGTGCTGTCTGTGCTGCAAAGACACTGTTTCAGGAAACCATGGCCTGGTATTTGCTGTCTTGAAGTCCTTTTTTAAGAAAAAGGATATCATTGTAATAGTAGGTTTTGCAAGGAAAAACTGTATAAACTAACAATCTTTGTGATATTCAATCAGTCAATCTTTTCCCTCTACATATGAGTGCAAAACTGTGTTGTTAAACATGTTAAATTGATCAGCTCCTGATGTATTTTCCTCTTTGCTATCATCCTACAGGTATGACTACAGAGAGATGCTGTACAACTCCACGTTCTGTCTGGTGCCTCGAGGACGCCGACTGGGATCCTTTCGTTTCTTAGAGGCTTTGCAGGTCAGTGACACATGTGCATAGGGCTGGGTTTTAAATACGGATTTTCCGATTCAAACTGATCTTCATTTGAATGATCTGATATCGATTCATTTAATCATGAGACCAATCTTTGAATAAAGCATAAAGGGTCCGAAATTAACATCCACCAAGCACCAAATGCAGGTAGATTTTCCACGCGGCAAGCACATTTCTGAAGGCTATCCACCAGACTAGCTGGTCAATGAGTCATATATTTTGAAAAAAAGAGTGTGTCTATACCATTTTTGGTGTCATTTAGGGACACGTTTCTGTCCTGTGCTGTGGTCTTCGTCAGTGTTTTACACATAACATAGAAAAAAAAAAGAAACTTTCATTTGAATGCACCATGTAGTCCTACATGGTGCATTCAAATGAAAGTTTCTTTTTTTTTTCTTCTTTCTTTCTTTTTCTTTGTTGCTATACCTGGGCCTACATCTGTCATTACTGTCTTGTTTTTAATTCACCGGCAAATGGAACCTTGTGAATTGGATATGAATCAGTTTGGGAAATCAGTGGCAGTACCCAGCTCTGCACGTACAGATGTTGCTCATTATTGCTAGGCGTAGGTGTTAGTGAAGCGGAATAAGTTACTGTAGGTGCATTATGGCAACTCAGAAGTTCGATTAGGCTCTGCTACATCTGAAATCTCCATCTCCAAGGTTTTTGGAATAACAGTAGGTAGAACAGCACACATACAACAGGATCTGGTCCTGATTAACTCCAATCCCACAAATTCTTGTGCGATTGGGTTCATTTTGGCAGTGGAATGTAATGACTAAATACAAGTTGAACTGATTCAAGAAGTCTTGTAATGCATCAGCACTGAAGCTATAGCGACCAAACAATAAAGCCATTAATCAGTGGTTTAGAATGGAAAAAGTGATGTAGAGAGTTACTCCCAGTAGCTCTCTCACCCGCTGTGTTGATGCAGCTGCTTCTGACTCAGTGTATTCAATGCCCTCTTTTCTGACTTGTTTTTTCGTCTTTGCAGTTGTTTTTTGGTTTTATGATCGTGTCTGCTGCCAACATGTCAGGCTGACCTGAACTGCTAGTATTTGCAGACATTGAAAATTGAAAAAACGGTTCATTACATCTTGAATACACATGTGCTTCCAGTATGGCTATACTGTCTGTTTGTTTAATCAATGCTTTATCTGTATAGCCTAAATATGCTATAGAATGTGTCGTTATACAGGTAAGTACTTTGTGACAAGAATTGGTTGGAATAATTTGAATACCTTTCATTTCGAAAAGCCTTGTAAATGCCCTTTTGCCTTCACACACAGACACTTGGGTACCAGTATGACATTATGTTCACATGTAAAGTATTCTTGTATTGTAGTTAATATGTATGGTAGAGTTATCATTCATTTGGCTGTTTTTCTCCACCACTAATTTATTGTAAAATGAGTGCAACAGTGGCAAAAAGTCATTATTGGTGTATTGGTGTGAGGAAACTTACAACATGACTTGATTTTTTTTCATGTGTGTGTTATGACAAGTACTAAAGTCCTGGGGAACACGGCAGAGGAATAGTCAGGGAAGAGAATGATTTTCGAGAAAGCAGAATAAGAATGATGACTTCTCAGTTTACAGTGACTCTTTACTGACTGGAATGGGAAGATAATTGCACCACAGGGGAGTCCGTAGTGAGGCGAGGTGATACAGTGGACTGACGGCCAGGTGAAGAAAGCAGAGCAGCTGCAGTTGAGGTAGCGTGCAAAGGTTGGCTGGAGTGCAAGGCTCGACCACAGCCTGGAGGTATTAGTGCGAATTTCCATTCACAGCTTTATGCAGGATTCCAGAAGTTGAGGAGGGCAGGTGGACACCGGAGAATTTGGGGAAGTTGAAGGCAAAGCATGAAGCAGTGAAGTAGTTGAGAATGGAGATGTTGTTGTTGGTGGAGGAGGGTTTGACTGATTTGGCAGGTGATGTAGAGCGCAAACCTGTGGGATCAGGTTGTCCAATGCAGGTGCCATGGCGAGCAGCAGGCTGGAGTCATATTGAGGTTATCTCTTACACACGTGTTTGCAGAATGTAGGGAGTTCATGGCAGTGAGACTTATTAATGAATGTTTGTTCTACATGTGTGTGCAATGTGAGGAGATGGGAGAGGATTGAGCTTCAGTGATTGCTGTGTGAGAGCAGATAGGTAGGGTAAGCATGGGAGCATTTCAGCAGATTGCTGCCTTTGCTAATGACACCGAAGAGATTAGACGAGCACTGCAGCACTCTGATGTGGAAGTGTTTGTGCCTGCGCATGCATGTGTGGTGTCCGAGGTCAATCAGTGAATGGGATTCCTCTTAACAGATTATAGGGACGGTCACTGATGGCAGGACACTGCATGTTTGCAAACACACAAAGAGGTGAATGGATTCACAAGGGCATACACGCAAACATACATTTACACTTCAGTACCATTCATTGATCTCTCAGACACAGGGGTTAATGTTAATGAGTGTTTTGAAGTGCATCCTTTCAGCTCAACATATAACGCTCATTTTATGAAGCCACACTGCCTAGTCACTTTGAAAGTTAGTCATCAGGGAACTGCAGTAGTTCTGTAGTTATGGAAATGTGCTGGAAGATGAGTCGCCCCCATTGGTTAAATTGCCTGATATGATTGCTTGGGAAATGGACCTTGTACAGTAATGGCATTGGTTCGTAGAGCATAAGCCATTTAGTTATATGTTTCAGTTTTCTCTTCTTTTCCAGTCTCTGTTTTATTGCCTGTAGATAAAGATACACACACGTAACACATTCATCTCATTAACCAACAGTGTATTTCGTGTGTGTGTGTCTGTATGTTGGTGGTGTTGTGTATTACTCTCGCAGGCCGCCTGTGTGCCAGTGATGCTGAGTAATGGCTGGGAGCTTCCCTTCTCAGAGATCATCGACTGGAATACAGCAGCTGTGATCGGGGACGAAAGGCTGCTGTTACAGGTAGACACTTCCTCACTCAAAAGTTCAGTCAACACTTTGATAGAAAAAAGAAAAAAGTCAACTAGTTATGTCCTGATTCTTGAATTTGAACCAGTGTCTTCTACAGCTACTTTATGCCACTTTTGCACTGATTTGGCTAATTTAAGTATTTGTTAACATGTGCTTTCTGCTGTCTCAGATCCCTTCAACAGTGCGCTCCATCCACCAGGATCAGATTCTGTCCCTGAGACAGCAGACCCAGTTCCTATGGGAGGCTTACTTCAACTCTGTGGAGAAGATCGTACTGACCACACTGGAGGTACAGACCTTCATGTTCATATATAAACTACAGTGCACACCACATGCAAGTATTGACGTACACATGCATATAAGGGCTGTGTAATATTTAATTATATGTAACATGTCTTGTCGCATTATATTATAAACTGTTGAACTGTTTTCATTCAAAAGCTAATGTTCAGGATTTGCTCGTTTGTGTCAGTATTTCTACACTTCATAACAGTACCACCTGATCATCTATTAATACATCTTCTTATGTAACTCAAAATGTAACTACTCCAGTTTTCCACTCGTCTAAAAACAACAGTAGATGCTTGGACACAAATACACAGAAGCGTAAAAATACAAATAGAACGTAAATCCATCCATTCATTTTTTTTTTTCATATTATTTTTGAAGCACATAATTCTGTCCATCTCACTTATTGACTCTGTACCAACAAGCTTACAAGTGCAGGCTCCAGTTGGAGACATAATGTCCACGATAAAGCTGCTCCAGACTAGATTGAAAACCGAGAGGGATGATATATATTGTTAAATGCTGCTGTCATGTTTTTGAGGCTGTTTCTTGCCGTGGCTTGGCAATCAATCATGTCAGTAGTTTGTTCCTGTCAGAGTCTATTTATCTGTATTCTTTCTGGTGAGTAGCAGGCTACCATACTGCTCCGGGGCTAGAATTACAAACAAGCAAAGATGAGAGCAGGGAGGAATGAAAAAGGATAAGCGAGCAAGACAACAGGCAGGACGTGTAAGGCTGGCTGTGAGTAAGGCAGGAGTTTTCACTGCACCTCAGAGTCATGCGTGTGTGCATCCCCAAATTCACCATCCACTATCAACACTCCCTGCAGTGGACCTCTAAATTATGGCTGGTAATGGCAGGCAAAGAGGATAAATGTATCAGGATGTTTATTTTGTTTGATGGATGTCTGAATCTTCATTTTTCAGTTTAAAGCACGTATTACATACCTAGACATACTGCAGATTTTCAGTTGTGCCACATGTAAGCCTTACTGCTGACTGCAGTTTACACTATTGGTTGCTGTCCTTAGATAGTGTTACAGACGCCTGGTCCCAAGAGGTAGGAAGTGAGGGAGGCAGGGCTGGGATTTCTCTGTCAGCAGGGTAAAGTTACAGCCCCAAGAAGCTGATCTTCGATTTGTTTACACTCTCAGTATCTTAACCCTGTTCCAACACATACCATAGTACAAGAATGGTAAGGGCTCAGTGTTTGGGCTTAAGATTGTATCTATTAGTGAGCTACTGTTAACATGAGATTGAAGATATTTTGCTGTAAACAAGGTGCACCTCAAGAATGTGTTTATAACCACAGTATCCTACAGAGGTAAACAGGGTTTTCTTTGCTCTGTAGCTATCCCATAGCTCCAGAGAATGCTCAATATTTTATTAAGGTATCATCTCGCTGTATCAGAGTCTTCTTAGAGCGGGGGAGGAGTGGGAAGCAGATGATGCTGTCGGTCTGTAAAGCCCACTCACACACTGTATGTGATATTGGGCTGCACAAACAATTGAATTTGTAAATTTGTGTTTGGGGTATGGAACAGCTGATGACAGCCTACTTTATTTAAAAAAACAGAAGTGATGATACCGTATAAATTTTATTCTCACTCAAATGAAACAGCATAACTTAAATGATAAACATTTTGATTACCCATGATAGAAAATGAAATGCTAATGAGTATAATGGCTTATGAAATTAAGAAAACTATAAGCAGAAGGAAAGAAACTCCTTAATAGCTGCTTGTGTTTTATGAGAATTTCCCCCAATTCTCAGATTTTAAGTCAAGCCAGAGTAATTGAATTTAAGTCATAATTGTCAATTTCAATTGATTTATGTTTGGTTTTTCTCAGAAAAGAAAGCAGCTGTTTATTGCCTCATTTTGTATGCAGATTAGCCTTGCTTGATGAGATTCAGGGACTTGAAAAGAACAAGCATTGTTCCTTGAAAATGAATATGTTTCCTTATTTATTTCATTTCAGTAATGTCATGCTTTACTTAAAAAATGTCAATTTCTACATAATGTTTTTTTTTTACTTTGTTACTGTAAGAAGTATTTCAAATTCAGTGGTCAGTGATAGCTGTAGTTCAGCTAATACGGTGATGTGGATCAATCTAAATAGAGTGGCAAATGTACAAAATATATACATCACAACCCAAAATAAGCTGCCCAAAAGAAAACAGTGCAAGGAGAATTAAATGATAGGCCATTAATATGTTGTTCATGAGAAGACATGAACAACATAATGAAAAACACTCATTTGTAGGGCAGATTGGAACTCATTGTCTCAGTTGTTACTTTGGGAAATGCCAGAGAATCTGTCTGCAATCCGTTTCCAAGCAGCATGTAAGACTGGAATAATTATTGCTTAATTTGAAGTGAATGGACATGGCCCATCTTAGCTGAAGCTAATTTCCTGCTTATGTCTTAGAGATAATTCACTTGTAGTTGTACAAGAACTGTATTTTGGTCTTGTGATCCTTTTTTGTCACACAGGAACAAGGAGTATCTTGGACATTTGATTGATATTAACCTAATGCAATCAACAGACTGCTTCACAGAAAATCCATTCTTCTCCCCTATCTATGCAGATCATCCAGGACCGGGTATTGCAGCACACCTCGAGGAGCAACCTCATGTGGAACAGTCTGCCCGGAGGCCTTTTCACCCTGCCACAGTACTCAACATACCTGGGAGAATTCCCCTTCTACTACGCTAAGCTGGGTCAGTTAATTATTCATGCACATGCTGCTATATGCTAAGAAGCGCATTAATGTCACACCCTAAGGTTTAATAGACTGATTTTTACACAACATGAAAACAGCTGGTGTGTGGCAGCTGCTGAAACCTCCATAAACTAACGTGAATCTGTGACATTGCCACAAGTTATGCAGAGTGTCTTTATTTATTCATGATTTGTCACAGAGAAGCTCACCAATTAGACCTGCCATGTTGTATTCGTGCTTGGTTAATTGGCCAGATATGCAGCTTGTTGCTGACATTGGGATTTGGTTAGCTGGCACCTTTTCCTCCCAAAGCCTAATTAGACCTTTTCAGTCACACGGGACGCCAAGTAAACACAGCTTGAAGTAAACAAGCACAAATTAAGAGAGACTCAAAGCTGTCAAAGAGGTATTACTTGTAGATGAGAGTCTACATATAGAATATGCTGTATAACTGCAGGCTTAGTGGAGTTCCATGTTTAAGTGATTGCACTGGGTGACAGACGGTGATTCAGAAGATCATTGTCATGCTTGAAATCTTACCTGGCAGATTTGACTTGCTTCTTTTCTTACATTTGATGTGTCTCGGCTGTTTTCAGGTATTAAGCCCTACCCTAAGTTTACAGCGATCGTTCACGTGGTGACACCACTGGTCTCCCAGTCCCAGCCAGTCATGAAGCTGCTCGTGGCAGTGGCCAAATCCCAACACTGTGCTCAGGTAACTCAAAACTTAAGATACTACATTACATTACACGCCTTACATCATATTTATCTGATTAGGAACTAAGAGTTTCGTACATAGTGTTTTAAGACAAACAAAAAGCAAAGTGGACAAAGGTCTGTTTCTCTCTGTCATCTCTCAGGTTTATCACATTACTAAAGTGTTGACTTTAAACTGCCTTTGAATGTCAGTATTTTAGTCATGCTGGACATAAAGGGAGGTTGTCTAAATAATTTCCAACCTTTACTGCCATAACAGATCCACCCTGACACTCCTTTCTGCAGAGGCTACTTCAAAACTAATGCACACTGTAGTTACGTGTCCTTCATCCATGGATATTACTGAACATTATTCTGGCATTTTGTAAATATCACCAAAAATGTGAATTTAGTTCCTGGACTTGAAAATGGTATGGCTACCATGTAGGTGTCGGCACACTTTGTTTTAAAATATTAAAGTGATACAGTGTTATCGTCATATAATGCAGGTGGTGTGACAGCTCTGAAAATAGACCTGCAGTAGCATGAGAAAGTTGTTATTGTGTCTTTCACATAATTGCAAAGTGAATAGAAATAGGGTGTTATTATTGTGTGAATTGAAATGGGCCTTATTGTGGGTTTTTTTGTGTCTACATATATTGTCTGACAAGGATTGTCAAACATTAATAGAACTATTTTAACATATTTCTCGTTAGCTGCACATACATAGCTTTGTGCATGAGGATGAGCATCTTGTGTTTAGAATAATGACTATGCTTTACCTGTTTTCCTTTTGTGCAGGTGATAGTTTTGTGGAACTGTGACAAGCCCCTTCCTGCCAAGCACCGCTGGCCTCCCACCTCAGTCCCTGTGATTGTTATAGAAGGCGAAAGCAAGGTAAAAAAAACACAAAACCTTATACTACTTTTCTCATTAGGCAGTGTTACTGCAGCCATTTCAAATGTCGGAAGCCTTCAGTTGAATCCAATTTAAAATGTGAAATGTAAAACTGCAGGCACCCCAAAGTTTGTCACAAAGTGCTTAAAGCGTTCAAAGTCCATGATGTTTCCAGTCCACTTCTAGGTGGCTTTAAAAACTAGCACTTTCCTTTTCGTTTCTTTTTAAATTGGCAATAACAGATATTGAGTTTTTACTTTTCTTTACTGAAAAATATTTCTTAGCTTAGATTGGGAAATAGTTGATGTGATAGAAACCGTGGACTGTTTCTTCATATAAACCCACAATTATGTGTCTTAACCTGTCTTAATATGGATAACTTGGTGTAATAATGGCTATATATTGTCATGAAAGAGTGCCTCACATTGTCCAAAACGTGCCCATCAGCTTAAAAATACTGTACATTTACTGACTATTAAGCATAATAAAGAAGTATTTGCCCCTGGGGTCTCAAACATATAAGGTGTAGGGGACTAACATTGAAGTGTCAATGTGTTCAAGTGTTTGTTTCTTAGCCCCAGCCCTGTAGGTTGAATGTAGATGTTGCTAACAAGGTTGTTGTTGTCAGGGATGGAAAACTTTACACAATATTTCCCCAAATTACTGGCATTTAGATCAGTGTGCACATACTTCTAAAATTGGAACCCACATTATAAGCACTTGTAATACAGTAATTTGCATAGATACATGCCAAAAAGCCGAGGCAGCAGGGCTCATCAGGGAGGGAAATGCACTCCAGTGCTTGTAGATTTATATCTGTGCTTTTAGCTCATCAGTGAAATGCTATATTTCTGCTGTCACTGGTGTTATGTCAGCTTGTATATTTGGCTGACTCTGCTGTTAGTGCTGCAAGATGAAACGACTCTGTAGCACACATAGACATGAAGAAACTGGTAGTGCTGCTTGTCAGACAGATGCACCTCGCTTGTGCACATACAGGCCTTGTTTATACACTGATGGTTGCTGTTGAGCTCCATTGTAAAACTACTACTGCTCTCTTTTAGCAAGCAATCTCATTTTGCATGTGTTTATGTTTTGCATGTCATACCAGGTGATAAGCAGTCGTTTTCTGCCCTATGACACCATCCCCACTGATGCTGTACTCAGTCTGGATGAGGACACCGTGCTCTCCACCACAGAGGTCAGTGTACCAGAAACTACAGCAAACATTTAAAGAATTTTTAATCAAGGGTACACGCTTCAGATGTTTTGTTAATAATTGTATAATGGCTTTTATTTAACTATAAATCTCTTGAATACGGTTTCCTGGAATTCTCTGCTCCTGGTTTCATGACCTCATCTCTCCCCTCTCTCTCTTTATTTCTCTCTGATCTCCAGGTGGACTTTGCCTTCACAGTGTGGCAGAGTTTCCCAGACCGCATTGTTGGTTACCCAGCCCGCAGCCACTTCTGGGATAGCAACAAGGAGCGGTGGGGCTACACATCCAAATGGACCAACGACTACTCCATGGTGCTGACCGGGGCCGCCATCTATCACAAGTACTGACACATGACTGATTTTACTCCTGTCTGCTTCTCTGTTGTACTACACTCCTTTCCAATTCTGTTTTCAATTAGTTCATTACTGACACAATTCACTCTCGCTCATGTCCTCCTGTAGATACTACCACTACTTGTACACCACCTACCTTCCAGCCAGTCTGAAGACCATGGTTGACCAGATGTCAAACTGCGAGGACATTCTGATGAATTTTTTGGTGTCCTCCGTATCTAAACTACCACCTATCAAGGTCACCCAGAAGAAACAATATAAGGAGACCATGATGGGACAGGTGAGGCAGAATATTTATCCTGTTAAACTAGTTCATTTAATTTTATGCCTGAAGGTAGAACAGGCACTGTGTTGGGGATTTTAGTTGACTTGTACAGTGTTTTATCATTGAGGGACCACTAGTGACCCTATTCTAAAAAGAAGCAATACATTGAATGATGGCATAATCAGGATAGTAAAAAGGTCATGATAAGTAAAAGTTCTCTTCCCCATGAAAAATACAAAGTAGTGGGTCTGTCTCTACTTGAAGAAGGTACATTTTGGTTGTTCTTTCATTCATGGTTTGAAAATGAATGCAAGTGCACTGAATAGATGTGTGGAGGTAAATGGCAAATTTCAATGGCAACTTAACACATAAGCCCCTATTAAACATGCAGTCTATTTATTTTATATTTACCATTTCCTGTGTGAGGAAGCTATTCAAACTTTCTCTTTAGGAGAAAACACTCCTTACACCAGCAATATCCAGCAAAGTGATTTTGCTCTTCTCACAAATTCTGCTTGCTTCTATTTTAAACCTGTCAACACCTGCTATTAAACTGTAAAAAAAAGCAAATTTTTATTAATTCTTCACAATGATACTTAGTGTTGAACAGTCAGCGACCCATGTTTTTCCTGATTATTGAAGAGCCTGCTGGCCTTTAGACACATTGTGCCACTTAAACCCTAATAGTGTTAGCTGTTAAACTGACCGTTAGTCTTTTGTAAATTTGAATTGAAATGAGTTTTCCTGCAATATGGCCTTCAATAAATAAAAAACTCATGAATAATTACAATAGGCTGTGAAAGGTCAGAGTAATTTATGATGCATTATTCATTTTGTCGGTCTCTCTCTTCCATGCACTCCCCCTTTCTCTCCCTGTTCTCTCACCACCTCTCATCCCCAGAGCTCCCGGGCGTCTCGCTGGGCCGACCCGGACCATTTTGCCCAGCGTCAGACCTGCATGAACAAGTTTGCCAGCTGGTTTGGCACCATGCCCCTGGTCCACTCTCAGATGAGGCTGGACCCTGTCCTGTTCAAAGACCAGGTGTCCATACTGCGGAAGAAGTACAGGGATATTGAGAGGCTATAACCCTCCAGAGCCCCCCCGCTCCCTGGACACAACAAAGGCAGAGCGAGGGGGCGTACACGTAGAGAAACTCAGAGCCTTTCCGTGATCGCGTGGATGGATCAGTGGAGGAGCACATGAGATTGGGTACAGGAGGAAAAGAAACTAGAACAGATGTGGAGGACACCACATTCATTGGTCTCCATCATTTCTCCTCTCCGCCCTTTCTCTGGTGTATATTAGGGGATAGTTGAACACACACGTCCCACTACATACACTGACAACCACCGACTGAAGGACACCTGAGGGCTTAAAGACTGCTCCACTTTGAACAGAAGTGGACAAAGTCATGGAGGTGGAAATCATAGCTTGCTGCTTCAGTGTCCCAACAGTGGCAAACCACTCCTGACTCTAACCCACTCTGTACACTCTGCACAGGTTCCTGAAAGTTTTTGCTGACAGAATATTATTGATAATTATGTCTATGAAGAGGATAACACTATTTTGGATTGTGTTTAGCTATTTTTTTTATACCATGAATGAATGGCCAGCACTACTCTCTCTGTATTGTCTTAATTCAAACCAATGGCAGGGCGAGTAAAGAGAGGAACGACAGCCCCTCGACCACAGACAAGTTCTGATCGTTGACATTCACAGTGCCTCAAGTTTATCTAATGGCGTTGGGATCTGGGTGTCTGGGAAAAAGACATTGATGTTGCTGCTTTCTGTGTTTTTTGTTTTATTTTTAAATTTGCGATTTACTCTAAAATTGATTGATAATGGATCTTGTAGTAAATCCTTCAGGTCAGCATTCACATTGCTCGCTGAAAGTTTATTTATAGTCAAGTGACAAACACAATTGTCATTATGTGCCATTCTGAACATTTTGTCCTTGTAAAACCATAATGATCTGACACAACTAGCAAGATTTCACTAAATTTGTTACGTGGGAATGGATATCCACAGGAACTGAACAAAATTCAATGGAATTTGCCATTTTAAGTCTTCTTCATGTCTCTTTTTTCATTCTATGAGCTTATACAACTAGCTAGAATTAGTACTTGAATGTGCGCTGGCCTGAAGAACGGTGGCAGATCTTAAGAAATGCGTCTGTTAATGGAGGCTGAGCTTGCCAGTCGAGCCAACCAATGGTCTGTTTGAAACACAAACCACTGTGTAAACCAGGAAATGGATCTTTGTCGGCTTCGTTAGCAGGAGATATTTATGTATGGTTATTGTCTCTATGCCAGAGACCCAATTTCATTTTGTCCAGTGACAAGTTTGGCAGTTGGAGAGGCTGACAAGTACTTAACATGGGCTAACGGTGCTTTAATCTGACCGCATCAAACAGTGCTTGATGCCATCACAGTTGGCATCATACTAAATGAACTTCTGTATTACTTCCAGATTGTTATGGACAAATATGACCAGATTGAAAAGTTGTTGAAAAGCAAAGGGAAGAAATTGGCAACTTTGGGGAGATATGCTCTATTATGTAATTATCCTCATTTGCGGTATTTTTCCAACATAAATGCATGTAATTATAGAAACCTTTCACTCTCCAGTATATTTGCAGAATGCCAATTTGTATCTCTGATAATCACAGATAATTACTTTCATCTCTGAGAGTTTCAAATTGGCAATGAGCTGTTGTGCGGGGGCCTCTTTCAAGACACAACTGTAAAACCCGGATGTCCAAGTATGTTCCACAATTCTGTGTCTCGTGAATGACATCTTGATCTGTGTCTATATGTTATTCTTCTCAATCCAGACACCCATCCTATTCACTGCACATCTGTTATGAATGCCAAGTGTCAGTGGAACATGGAATTGGGTTCCTGCAGATGAAACAGTAGGATAATTAACTTAACTGTTTGGTTCCTGTAACAATCACGCTTCATGTTAGTTTTGCATTGATATCTCATATCAGCTCATCTGAAAACATAATGTGATGAATCTAGAATGTGCACCTGTGTTTTTAAATCACTGTGCATCATCAACACAAAGTTTATCTGTCCATGTAGTATCCCTGTGAAGCCAGCAGCATTTCTATAGGAACCTAACCACACCTGCCCCAACGCCTCCTTTGGTAGCTTCCCCTTCATTTTTGTGGAAGATAAATTGTTATTTTGGTAAGCTTCACCGTTCTGTACTCTCCACACCCAATATGTGCCAATAGATCATATATGATTTTGTTTTTATATTTTTTAATTTGATATGAGGAATGCCATGCATTTCCATATTATTTGGTTCATTAAAAGTATATCTTGTCTGTATAAGAAAGATGTGTGTGAGAGCGAGAGGGAGGGGGAAAGGAAGGAAAGAGGGTGTGTATGTGTGAGAGACTCAGCAGAGAAGGGTGCTGCATGGTATTTTACACTTCTGAGAATGTGCTATCAGCTTGACAGCAAATAAACAATCCTAGTATTACTAAACACAGCGCTATCAAGACAACTGAATATGGTCGTAAACATAAATCACTTTTCAGAAATGAACTTGGTGCAATATTTAAGATGACATTTTCTCTATCTTTTTCTCTTTTGCTTCCGTACGTTGTTTCAGAGGGCAGGGGGTTATGTATTGATGTGCCTTCAGAAGAAATACACTTAAGGTTTTTTCCCCATCTGCCTGAAAACAGGTTTTCATTTCATTGTCGGTTATTTTTTGCTTTCTTTATCAATATCCAGTAACGGCTCCCTAAATAACATTGTTTAACACTGGAATGCTACTAAGAATTATCACCGCACATTTGATACTGAAATTCCTGCCTTTTTGTTGTAGGAACTTTTTTGTCTCACGTACTGCCGTGTATTACCATACTTGTGAGGACCAAATAGAGGGCCCCTCTTCCAGGTTGTCACAAGTATAGTAATACATGTAACACACTCTTAATTCTCCCATACACAGTATTTATCAGACAGGATTGTGTCTCGACTGAATCTCTGCGTGGTTCCTTCACTTTCTTCCGTAACTGCAGACCTAATTTTATAGAGATTAAAATGGAAAGATAGAGGAAAAATCACAATTTTGTAAAAGAATTTTATAAAAATAAAACAAAAAAAATCAGGAAATAAAATGTTTGATATAAAATGACTTGTCTCTGTGTTTTATATTTCTGTCATCATTTCAAATTGTTTTGACGGTGTCTGCATGTCTTCAAGTACATACCTAACATCTACAGTATGCTGCAAAGACATACTCCTCTGGATAAACATGAAGTGAAGTTCCCTTTTTCCCTGTTTCACCTGGTCATCCCTCTTCCTCTCTGACCTGCAGGCAACCCATTTTCAGGCTTCCCAAACACATTTTGCGTGTTCGGTTTATGCGCTGCATCCACTGAGGGAGAGCCAAACTAAATAATACCTTTAGCTTTCTCCTTGTGTGTGTGTGTGCGAACCTCAATCCTTTGCCAAGAAACTGCTGTGTTTACATAAATCTGTGTCAGGATGATTGGTTTAGACACGCTGCATAAATAACAGCATCTATCCAGGATGATCCCATGGTGCATGAGAGCTGCCAACTCAGCTGGAGCAACAGCTACAGGAGAGATTTCAACCCCCAAAACGCACTCCAACACCAAACTGGGCTAAACTCTTAAAGCAAAAAGATATGCAGTGTGTTAAAGCTGGACGAGTGCCTGCACGGGATGAATTATCTAGTGACAGACCAAAGGGAAAACCATTTGGAGAGTTACGCTTAAACCACATCCACTCTGAATGCTCGAGGACCAAAACAGGAAAAAAGGAGATCCAGATGTGTAGTGTGTTGCACCGAGTCTGGAAAAAAGTGTTTTTTGAGAACCCTGCGCTGCTGGGCCGATCCAATGCCAAAGGTCTGCTTGTATGATTTAATGGTATGCAAATCAGTTAGTCTCTTAATCCTACTGATGAGATGTGTATCTGTAGTAGAGATGGAACACAGCATGCATGCAGCCGGGGCTCTTCCCTACTGATGGATTAAATACTGTGACTCGAGGCCAAGTTTGACAAATATCCTCCCCGTGCTGTCAGTGGTATAAAACTCTCTTATAGATTGGATTTGTGGTCTTGCTGCCGTGGTATCTGAAGAATTATGTCATTATGGTGGCTCCTGTCTCTTTCTTACATTGCAACTAAAAACACCATTTGATAGATGATTTTCTGACCACGAGTTCCTTCATTGTATAGAGTTTTGAGCATCACTGCATACACTGAAGTATATTTAGGAAGAAAACTCGTATTCATGTAACATAAGGATCATGGGGCTAAAAAAAAGATGATGATAAATATAAAGAAATCTGCCACTAATTAATAACTAATTACACTTTTAATGAGAATGAAGCATAAAAGGTGAAATAACTTTGACAGAATTTGAAGACATTTGCAGCAATTTCCAAACACCGCCTCAAAGAGAAGCAGTTTCATTACAGAAGTGGAGAAGGGGCTCCCTGTGGCGACATAATTGAATACATTAAGATTAGGCACATTATGGCACTATTAGCCAGAAACAATTCATTTCACACGATTAAAGGAATCTAATTCCTCCATCAGATAAAAACCTTTCACTACTTTTAGCCCACATATCCTCTGAGTGTGTTGGTGTGTGCATGCAAGAATGCTTCAATAAAAAATGTCATACAGCTGTGCAGATAATAATATACCTCTGTTTTTGGTATGTTGAGATAAACAGGTGTTCAGACTAGTGACTCACACCTTGTACATCAACAAAGTAGCTCAACTTAAAGCATGAAAGCATCAGTATAGAAGTGGCTGCTTTCTCTGAGGCTGTTTAGATGAATCTTTCACATGATAGCAGCAGAAAGCAATCGCCTATCTGGAAAAAAAATTATCTTAACAGATGGCAGTCTAAAACTGTGTCACCATCCAGACATGGCTGTGCAGTGTTAAAATGAGTCATATGTCCATTTCTGTGTATGCTGCACAGGACTTATATAAAGTAGATTGATTTAATGTGATCATATGTAAATCAGTGATGCACACTGGAAATCTCCTCCCAATTTAAAATTGAACACCGTTTAAAATTCATTATTGTCTCATTTACATCTGTTAGCTTTCAATAGAGGAATCGTGTTTAGTAATTTGGCCTACAGCAATCATTCATTAATCTCACAATGAGCCTTTTTGTGCATGAGAACGTTCATCTGATTGATTTTGGAGCATATTTACACACATTTAATACATTTAATGAATTATTTCTTCACTTACTGCCAGTGTTATTATCATGTTATTATGATTATATTATCACGCAGCTCAAGTGCCCTGTGACTTCACCTTGTTTTCCATCTACATTGTCACTGCAGATATCCAGCTATGCTTATATTGATTGATTTGATAAATCCATCCTCAAATGCGGCTGATTGTAAGAACTAAATTTCATTTTACTTTGCTGTGGGAGCCTCGGTTATCTACCAGCCTTCCTGCTACAGTGACATGGAGCCCTGCTGCTAGTAAATCAAAAACATGCTCAACTGGCAGCAGTTCTACTGCAACAGATGCTGTAGCCTATGAGACAAATCGGCTTTACTGCATACCAATTTTGCAATTTGATTGTAGATGAGTTAGTATCTCTGTCAGGCATGTTTCTCTCCATCTCTGTATCTCATATACTGTAGGGAGATTGTTGTTCGCAGTCTGCATTGATCCAGTTCCCTGTAATGTATTCTGTTCAAAGAACTGAATTTGTTAAACTGGTCATTTCAGAGCTTTCTCTTCATGTTGATATTGTGAATCCTATTCAATTTTTCTCTTTACATTTTGCTTTAACCCTGTAAGGCACGTCAGTTAGACAGCTTGCACAATAGCAATGCCCTGTACCTGAGACCCATAAATGAAACTTGTGTTATTAATTAGTGTGAATGCTTCAAAGCATTCACACTATTGTTCTTCTGGAATTTATTAAAGTTATTATTCTTCTTCCGTACGTTTTTCAGCTCGCTACTTCTCCTTCAAATTTTGTGCTACAGAAACCATTCAACTATCAAAATGTTCAGCTCGTTAAGGACATTACTGCTTCTATTTTTCATTTTTCTATCTTTCATACTTTTGGAAATATTCAGCTTTTTCTGCCAAATTTTCCCCATTCATCCTTATGGGGATTTTTTCAAATTTCGCTCTGCTACTACTTCAGCATACGTTCAGCTATAGAAACCGTTCAACTATCAAAATGTTCAGCTTTTTAAGCTCTTTCAGCCTTGTACTTTTCAGCTTTTTAGCTTTTCAACTTTTTCAAATATTCAGCTTTTTAAAAAAAAAATTTAACATTGAAACAAATGGGAAAATCCTCAAATCCTCCTCAAAACTCATCCACTTTCAACCTCTTCTGCTCCCTCATACTTTGAGCTAGAGACACCATTCCAACTTTAAACTATTCACAAGACCTTGAACTATTGACCTTGTTTTTCAGTTTTTGAAAATATTTTACGGTTTTGAAATTAGCACAGTTTTAGTTTTAATGATTTTTAGCTCGTGTTCTGGGTTTATAATGGGTGTGTATTGCGTGAGCTAGAGTGCGGAACATCATCGCTAGAGTGGAGAGCAGCTGGAAAAAGTTTAGAAAAAACTCTCTTCAGCTTGATTTGGGTCCCACAGCTTTTACTTCACATAGACAATATATACATAGAAATGTAGGACATCTTGTTGGCTTTCATATGATCATCTTATTTCAGATGTAGGACTTATACTTTTGGCTGTAGAAGCCCTTGAGCGACAAGCACTCCAGCAACTCCCCCATAAGCCGCAATGTTAACTTGGAGCCTAAATTTCTGGAGTGGAGCAGACGGTACCGGTTTTGTCTCTCGCTGTTGTGCCCTCATTTTTCACTCAACAGAAATAAAAAACACATCACATGGTTCAGCAATGTCTCCTGTTACTCACTGTATACATATTTTGGCCATAATCATTACACTTTTTTCTAAACCTGCAGCTGTTTGGGAAGTGTTTTCCCATTCATTCTTATGGGGACATTTTCAAATTTCATTCTGCTACTGCTCCAGCATATGTGCAGCTACAGAAACTGTTTGGCTGTCAAACTGTTCAGCTTTTTAAGCTCTTTCAGCCTATTACTTTTCAGCTTTTCAACTTTTTCAGCTTTTTCAAATATTCAGCTTTATGTTCAGCTATAGAAACCATTCAACTATCAAAATATTAAGCTTTTTAAGCTCTTTCAACCTTGTACTTTTCAGCTTTTCAACTTTTTAAGCTCTCAAATATTCAGCTTTGTGCCTCTACAGCTTTTTCAAGTATTCAGCTTTATGTTCAGGTATAGAAACCGTTCAACTATCAAAATGTTCAGCTTTTTAAGCTCTTTCAGCCTATTACTTTTCAGCTTTTCAACTTTTTCAACTCTCAAATATTCAGCTTCATGTTCAGCTATAGAAACCGTTCAACTATCAACATGTTCAGCTTTTTAAGCTCTTTCAACCTTGTACTTTTCAGTTTTTCAACCTTTTCAGATTTTTCAAATATTCAGCTTTAAGTTCAGCTAGAGAAACCGTCCAGCTATCAAACTGTTCAACTTTCTAAGCTCTTTCAGCCTATTACTTTTCAGCTTTTTCAAATATTCAGCTTTATGTTCTGCTATAGAAACCGTTCAACTATCAACATGTTCAGCTTTTTAAGCTCTTTCAACCTTTCAACTTTCAGTTGAACAGTTACTCAATATTCAGCTTTTCTGCCTCTTCAGCTCTTTAAAAAATCAGCTCTTCCTGCAAATTCTTGACCATTCATTCTTATAGTTTTATGCATTTCCAGCAGTACATTCAGCAGATTTTGCAAAATCACTTCAGCCGTCAGCATTCACACTGTATTTTCGCAGGAAATACAATTTTTCTAGTTACACCTGTGTTTCCCTGCTATGACAAGGCAAAACGTGGGAAGCCATAGTTTGTTTAAGCCACTCCGTTGATGCACAGATGTGAGTCATAGCAGGCCAATGTCATAACCAGTGTTACAACATGGGATCTGTTTTTAAAAGATTAGGGTCCAGATGGGACATTTGGGGAAAGCAGCAGAGCTGGCAGACAATCATGTTCTCAAAAATGCAATACCATGAGTGCACACAGTTGCCTCAGGAGGAGGTGAACCTCCAATAAAACTAAAAGGACTATTATATAACTATAAAATATTGATAATAAAAATAAATGTATTGGATTCATCATCCCTTGCATGCGTACTCTGTAAAACACAACAGTGTATTTTCATAATATTCATTGATTTATCAGTCAGCACTGTCTCTGATGAACACTGTGCCACAGCGCCCTCTATCTCCGCTTGGTGCTCACGGCGGGCTGTCTGTCAGTGCTGGCCTCCTCAGCAGACTCCTCCTCCGCCATTTTTGACTGTAAACATCCTGCCGATTTTAAAAGGACAGCGGTGAGCGGGAGGAAGGCGACTGGCGCCATCTTGGCTGTTTTAATGAGTACAACAGGGGAGAATTCGCTGGGAGAAATAACATAATTATTGGACTTTCACTGTAGACGGGGTACTGTCGGTAAGTGCGCTTGCAGAGAGAATATTTTCGCGTTGTTTTGTGTGTTTTAAGAGGCGAAATCAGCATGCACGTTTGTGTTCATTTGACGCGGCCTTCATTGTAGAAGGAGCCGTTAGCCACCAGCTAACGATACAGTTGTGCTGGTAGAGGGAAAAAGTATGAGTATGAGATGGGCGCCTCGTTACCGTGTGCTTTACTTTCTTTTCATTGGCGAGTCGTTTTTTTGTCTGCCGTTGAGAGAAGCTGTAATTCTACTTCAATGAAGTTACAACGATGTAAACATGTTCAAAATACACGCACAGCGTACGATCTCATTGCTCCTTTTGTAGTTAGCTAGCGGCTAATTTAGTTCGTCCCACTTGATGGCGCCGACTATTTACTGGCGTTGACCACCCCCTTGGCGCTTTTAGCGTATTACGCTTTATTAAGTCAATATATAAGTTTAACTAATAGCTTACTCATGTAACTGCAATTTAAGAATGAATGATTGAATTAAGTAGAGTAGGGGACGAGCAGACATGTGGATTTCCAATGTTTGCCTCCCTGCCTGGGAAATAGGCGGAACTTGAGTGAAGTCAGCGCTTGTTTTGATAAAATCACATTTTCTGATTTTCATGCCTTGCGTTGGTATTTTACAATGAAAAACAACAACGATCGAAGGAAATTAGGCAAAGGAAGAGGGGAAAGTGCTTCAAATGAGCTTTGTCGTTTTTAGGGACGACGTTATAAGTAAGCTAATAAGCCTCCATCGTAAGATTAAGCTAGCTAACGTTAGCTAAGTTAACTGTTCAAAGTTTCTGTGAGAGACAACAGACCCTCATCCTCAACAATGATTCTCAGGCTAATGGTTGCTGAAAACCAAAGTTATCCAAATACAGCTTTAAACGGTTCCGCATTCATCTTGGTAAGGTTATTACCAAACATATGGAAAAGGAGAAAACTGTCTTTCCTTGATAATAGCTGCATTGTTACAGATCAGTCATAAGTTTGAATGCCTGGCTATTCTGATCAGCGTTGCATCAGCAGGATTTACCACAATGTTGCTAATAAGTGACCCCTGGCAATTGGGATCATGACAGGAAAACTATTATTGTCAAAATATCCAAGTGTAATTTAGAAATAGAGCCTGGCTAATACTCAAGCTCTGGGCATTATGCTGATACTGGGGAGTAAAACAAAATTAACATATTGATCAATCAGTATTCACACATTTTTTGTATTGATCCCTGAAATGTATTAATCAAACACCTGTGACAAATGGAAGGAGGAAAGTTTACAATTTAACATGAGTCTTTTGTGTCTGAAATTGCATCAGTGCACAAACACGGTTATCTTCACTGGGAGTTGGAGCATTTTTTTCTGCATTGTAATGGCAGAAAGAAAATAAATGAATAATATCGGAGCATATCAGACAACATAAATAACGATACAGATATACCTGTGACAGGCCAATATTGTTCAACCTATAAATCAGTGGGGCTCTAATTCAAAGCATTGATTCTATGTAACAGTCTTGCTACATCAGCTTTGTTAATGAATCGGCCCCATATCATGAATCAGCAGGGATAAAACACTTTAATTAGATGATGCTTTGCTTCTAGTTTAGTCATCCATTTTGGAGGCTTCTTCTTATACTTAAACTAATATCTTATGTGTTCCAGGTAAACCATACCACAGTGTGAGTGTGTGAGCCAGGGGAACCAGGGCAATGTTCTACGCCCACTTTGTCCTCAGCAAACGTGGGCCGCTGGCCAAGATCTGGCTAGCGGCCCATTGGGACAAGAAGCTGACCAAGGCCCATGTGTTTGAGTGCAACTTGGAGAGCAGTGTGGAGAGCATCATTTCACCCAAGGTAAGAATACAAAAGTGCAGTCTCTGCTTTCTGGTGGTCCTGCAGCAGGTCGTGTTCTCACTGTGCAGGCTTGAGTCTTGCTCAGATCCCCAGTTGTTACATTGATTAGTCCTGCCTTCATTCTTTTCTCCCAATAATTAAAAGCAGTAATGTATACTTTTTTTATCATCAAAGTAGACAATGATAAATTGTTACACATTAGAGCAGAATTCAGTGTCTGCTTTCTTTTCAAAGGACGCATTGTAATGTCTTCATTAAAAGGTTTCTTTCACTGTCTCTTTGCCCTGTAAACTGTAACTGTAAACAACTTTAATGCAGTACAATATCTGTTTGCAATGATGATGCAGTTCATTCCTATTTCAGGAAAGAAGAAAATACATTATCCCTGTAAACAAGACTTTGACACTTCTGATATCTGTTCCTTTTTCTCTGACCTCTTTTCTTCTAGGTGAAGATGGCTTTGCGTACATCAGGCCACTTGCTCCTTGGGGTGGTGAGAATCTACCACAGGAAGGCCAAGTACCTGCTTGCTGACTGTAATGAAGCCTTCATCAAGATCAAAATGGCTTTTAGGCCAGGTAAGGAGAAATGACAAGCCAAATTAGTGCTGGAGCAAAGTACTCTGTAATTTTCCTTCTCATTAAAGGAGTTTGTGCAGTTTTCTTCACTGAAATGGTCATTAGGCTGAGAGCAAAACTAAAGAGCTACAAGAGTGAAGGCTCCAGTTTTTTTCCATAGATAACCAGCAGGGTTGTATGACATTGTAAGATGCACCACTCAAAGCTTCTTGAGCTATTGCAGTGGTGATCTTGGTATGGTTGTTCTATGTGAGGCATAGAGTCATGTAGTATAACTGTGTGTTATAACAACATTACTACTTGTTTTATTCAGGTGTGGTGGATCTACCCGAGGAGAACAGAGAGGCCGCCTACAATGCTATCACCTTACCCGAGGAGTTCCATGACTTCGACCAGCCACTTCCTGATCTGGAGTAAGTTCACTTAATGTACTACTTTTATGTTATCCCTTCATTTTTTGTTTTAAACACTTTCATATTGGTGATTGGTCTGCATGGTGAGACCCTTAATATTGTCCCTAGTATTGTTGTGGATCAGTTTGTGTCAGTCAAACACCAGCTGTTGTACCCATACCTGATGCCATTTTCTGTATTTTACTCAAACAGTGACATAGATGTGGCCCAGCAGTTCACTCTGAACCAGAGCAGAGTAGAAGAGATCACAATGAGGGAAGATGTTGGCAACCTCAGCCTCCTGCAGGACAATGACTTTGGTAGGACACTATACATACTGATGTACACTTATACCACCTAATACATATGTATGAGTAGATTAAAAAAAATTCTAATGTCATTGTGAATCTCATTGTAAACATATACTGAAATAATTATTTCAGATGGTTTAGGTTTTACATATAAAAATAATAATAATAATAATAGAGTTGTTATGTTAAACAAGACTTTTCCTGATTATATGTCATAATAACAAGTTGCTTTGCTCTTCAGCTGACTTTGGTATGGATGACCGAGAAATGATGCGTGATGCCAGCACATTTGAGGAGGATATCATGCACGGTGCCACAGCCTCTAACCTTTTGCTCGAGGCTGAGCCTGGTCCAGCTAATCTCCCTGACAAGTCCAACCACATGGAGTATGATGACTTTGGGGATGGCTCCATGGGCAACACTGATGGGGGGATGCTGGGTGAGCACTTTGAATTATTGTTTTTGTCTCAGCATATACTATAAGTGACTACTGTTGCAATTATTCTGTGCAAATTTTTGTAAGGAAGAGTGATTGTCATGTTAACCCTGTGTTTTATTTTCCAGTTGATAAGCTACTGAGCTCTGAAGATGGAGGTGGTATTTTTGATGACCCTCCAGCCATCACAGAAAGTGTCATGATGCCCCCAGATCACGGAGACGATGAGGACGACTTTGACAACCTACAGTCACGTAAGTAAAGCAAAGTTCTTTTGTGTTTTTGCAAAGTATATGAAACAGAAAATTTAGATTTTTCCTATCCATTAATTGTTAATGGAGTTACTCTATTTGTATTAAATACATTTACATGTGGAGACTGGTCTTGAGTGCTTGTGAGCGTGTATTGTGTCACTATTTGCCTGTTTAAGGGGAAATCATTTTCTTTTTGTGAGCGTAGCCGGTCCAGACAGCCCTGACTCCGGCCCAGCAGAGCCCCTGCCAGCAATGGCTGACCAGACTGAACAGACTACTCTGGTTCACAATGAGGAGGAGGCCTTTGCCTTGGAGCCTATTGACATCACTGGTAAGCCCTTCACTCACTCTTTTGTCATAGAACACAAGTCTTTTCAAAGTAACTGTTACCTAAATGCTTCACCATTTGCTACTTTAAATTTTATGAAAGAGTAAAGGCACAAAATCATAGCAGATGGTGCCTACTCACATTTCACTGTGCACATTGAATGCTTAAGCCTAGGAATGGTCAATATGACTATGATTATTCTGTACACTGTGAGATAATAGTTTGGTCAGCCAGTAGAGACTTTGCTATTAATTTTCTACAAAGGTAACGATACCATGAATATCTGTGGTTTTATTAAATGAGCATGTCTGGGGAAAAAAAACCTATCATCAATGCCCGTAGACTTGACATCATTGGACAACCATGGCATACGTGTGAAAACGTTACCCTCTTATTGATTGAGACATAACAAAGCTTCTTTTTTTCTTCATGTGTCCAGTGAAAGAGACCAAGGCAAAGCGTAAGAGGAAACTGATTGTGGACAGCGTGAAGGAGCTGGACAGTAAGACCATCAGGGCCCAGCTGTCTGACTACTCGGACATTGTCACCACCCTGGACCTCGCCCCTCCCACTAAGAAGCTCATGATGTGGAAGGAGACTGGAGGAGTGGAGAAGCTTTTCTCTCTGCCTGCTCAGCCTCTGTGGAATGCCAGGCTGCTCAAGGTAACAAATGCCTATCATAAATATGCGTGTGTTCTAGGATAAATATGCACACATGTTCACTTATAACTATTTGACAACATACTGAAACTGTCAGCTGTCTGTCTGAAGTCACTTAGAAGCAATAGATATATACTCGGGGAACGGTAATGAGCAAACCACACCGGAGGTCTGATTCTCCAACTAGGTCAGACGCTGTTTAATGGAAGAGGAGAGGGTAGATTCTTAATATTGAATCTGTCATTGACATTCAGTTCAGGTAGTGGGATTTTAAAATGAGATGAATGAAGGAACAGGAGGTGGAGGAAGGGATTGGTATTGTCTGTCGCTTTTCCCTATCCTTTCACACCCAAACCATACCCCTCCAGAATACTGATTGGAAAACGTGTTAATGCATAATTTATTAGACTTCCTTTCTTTTTGTCTTGCATCTGTCCTCCTTATCAGTCCCTACATTTTTATTGCAACTCTGACTTAGCATAAAGTTTGGACTTTTTAAAAATAAAACTTCCCTCTAAGTTTAACTGTTACGTGTCTTATGTCAGATGTTCACGCGCTGCCTGACGCCTCTGGTGCCAGACGAGCTGAGGAAAAGGAGAAAGGGAGGTGAAGCAGACAGTCTGGATGAGTTCCTCAAAGAGCTCGAGAACCCCGAGGTGCCTCGCGAGGAGGTCTTGGGTCAGCACAGAGATGTTATTGGTAAGTCTTGCTGTAAGCGAAGAAAAAAGGTCATATCCCATTGTAGAAGACTGAATGTTTGATGGCATAGAACTTAACTGAGACAGCATCGGTTACTGAATAAAGCTGTGTTCACCATCACATTTCTTTTAAATTATTTAACAATATCAATCTCTCTTATGTGACCCACAGACCAGACTATCATGGAGGAGCCCAGTATGCTCGCAGCCTCTGCAATGGAGGGCAGCAGGACAACCCTGGATGAGACAGTCATGCCTCCTCCATCCACCCCACGCGGTGTAAAACGCAAGACCCTCGACAAAGAGGGCCCTCTTCCTGTGAGTGCTTGTTAACTACATTTAATCATTCTTTGGCAAAACACTGGAAATCAGGTCACATTGGTCTAATCTTTTATCTAATGGAAATATTGGATGTTGGTATTAAGAATTTACTGAATCAGTAAACTTGAAGACACATTCTGTAATCAAACAGGAAACATGATTGAGTTGAATACTCTGTGTCGCAACTTGGCCCTGACAGTTAAATTCTGCTTTCCCTCCTTTCAGATGGCTTCCTTGGAGCAGCAGCAGCAACAGGTGGCTGACCGCTCTGTCGTGTCCCAGAGGTTAGACATGCCTCAGGTGGATCTGCCCCCAGAGGAGACCAGCCTCAGCCTCACCCAGCTCGTCCCTGAGCTGGACCTGCTTGGGGAGAAAAGCAAAGACAAGAAGGATGATAGTGATGAAGAGGAGGTATGGGGGAAAATGGCTTTCTCTGGTACTCTAGAAAATTTGTAGTTGGTAGTAGTCATTAGTGAGTCATTTTGTCTTTTGATTGTATGCATGTGCAGTTTGTGTCTGTGCCAATTGATGCTGATGACTTTGTGTCTGTGGTGCTCAGGAAGAGGAAGGTCAAGCTGGAGACCAGGATCAGGAGGAGAAGAGATGGAACAAGAGAACCCAGCAGATGCTGCACGGTCTCCAGGTATAACCAAAGCTATACTGGGCTCAGTCACTATTTTGAAACCAGATTTTAAGTGAGCTAAAAAAGTTATCACAGAATTGTTTTTTCTTGTTTTATAATAATGTGTGCAGCTTTATTTTGGTTTAGAAGATTTAAACAAAACATTACCTCCATCTGCCATATATAAAATAGTTTTTATAATTTTAAATCAGAAAAGCAGTGTCTTTTGTTTATTTTCCTCTTTTGATAAAAGTAGGGGAAAGAAGACACGTTATTTAAATGTTATATTATCGATCACTGCGGCTCAAAAGAGAAAACTTGACTGACACTTCATGCCTCTGTCCCCATAGCGCGTCATGGCTAAGACTGGTGCAGACTCCATCAGCCTGCTGGAATTGTGCCGGAACAACAACAAGAAGCAGGCAGCCGCCAAGTTTTACAGTTTCCTGGTCCTCAAGAAGCAGCAAGCCATCGAGGTCACCCAGACTGAGCCCTACAGCGACATCATCGCCACCGCTGGACCAAGATTCCACCTTATTTAGACGTTGGAAGAACAGACAAACACTCTGCTTGCAACAGACATACTTTTTTAATTACTCAACTTTTCTGCCTTTTTATTTTGTTTTCCTGTCAGCCCTTTTTTTGTTTTTTTTCTTGGGAGGGGAAGGGAATAGTGGGGAAAGGGTTGGAAACTTTTTAAAAAAGGATTTTACTGTACTACATGCAGTATTCATTTGGTTCAAACGGAGTGAGGAAGAATGTTTAACAATTATATTTATAAAGCAACCTTTTTCAGTCACCAATTTGTAAGCTTTGCTTCATTTTGTTTTGTAAGTTCCCATTGTCTGCTCATTCCTTATGTTTTGTACCATTTCCCCTCACATCTGAAATACTGCAGATTTTAGATAAAGAGCCCCATATTTTCACTTGGAATCCCGTATTGACTCTGTACATGTTCTGGAAAAGGTACTGTTATTGCTCAGAAGTGTAACCTCTCCCACCTTGTCCTTGTTGCACTTGTTCTTTCATAAACAAAATTAATCTGTCAAAAAAAATTGGTAAATCTTACCTGGCATTAAATATCATGTTTCAGATGTATAATTCAGGCAGTTTATCAATTAAGTTTTATGTAATATTTTTTGTACCTTTTTACGTTTATGCTTATTCACCTTTTTGCATCATGTAACTAGGTAATGTACTTGTTACAGTTAAATTCAGTATCCCACCTTTTTAGTCTTCGGGTAACTTCTAGTTGTGATACATCTGTAAAGATTTGAAATAAAGTGTTTTAAGTACTTGGTAACAGGGTATTATTTATTCTGCAGTTTTTGATAAGGGTTGGGCTGGATATAAAGATGATATTAAATTAAAGGAAAGGGAGGAACTTTTAACCTGGTTCTATTTGACAACATGACTGATGACCTGTCATTTAAACCACCTTTCGACCGCAGGTTTTATCTACAGAGGCAAATGGTGGTCCAGTTGCACAGTACTTCAGAAAGGGGCCTCCATTCTTTAGGTGTACAAAGAATTGCCAGTAATCTTAGGAAATAATTGAAGTAATGGTGGTTGTTGTAGGTAGATGTGCAGGTTCACAGTTCATTCAGTAGAAGTGCAGTGAAGGAGTGGATGAGTGTTTTGATTACAGCAATTGACGCACTTCTTGAATACAAAATAATAAAAGACGTGATATTTAGTACGAAAATAACATGTTTTATCGGACAATAGTTACAGCGAAGGAGGGAACTAGATACTTCACTTGTTTCTATACGAACAGGAAAACAGACGCTTCTTTACCGGAAACGTCCGTCACTGAAAACTTTCCTCCCTTTTTCCGCGTGTATCGGCTTCTATATGGCTACTCGCAAAGAGTCCGGTTCAGCACCTACCACTGTAATGGCTTCTACAGGCGGTACTTTGGACTCTCCTGTCAAACAGATCCAGATTGAAGGGCTGGTAAGTGTACCTGCGGTTCCGTGTAGCTGTCTATTGAATTCCGGCGGCGGACGACAGAGAAACCTCTAACAGATGTGGATGCTAGCTAACGTGTGAGCATCATCATGGCGGACAAATAATGCTAAGCGGTGTCTTGTAACGTTATTGTTAAATACCCTGGTGCCCGTGGTGTATTTTGCATCATTTTATCTAATACGGTATTAAAAATGGAGCTAATATTCGCTGTTTACAACTTCCCAAATGGCTAACAGGCTAACAATAGGCTACGAGCGGTTTCCAGTTTTTAGCTTTTTCGAAGCTACAGAGGCGTTTAATTTTATACCCAGGACATCCCTGCTTGTCTGTGTAGACCGAGGACGTTACGGTGACGAGGCAACACAAGAGGATGATGAAGAAGATGATGATGCTTCTTGCTTCCCTCTCAAACAAGTGTTGCTATTTACCACAAAAGTATATAGGAGGCATTTCTTGAACCATTCTCGTTATCCGAAGTAAAGTTTCTATACTGTAGGCAGGCTACTGAACTATGATATTTATTCAATCTACAGTCCAAGTTTTGAGTTTGGCCTTTCTACTAATCCTCGATTTAAAATAACGATAGGCTTCACTTTATTTGTTCCCTCTATTGTACAGTACTTTAAGCAGATGTGCGTGTACCCCACTCCATTTTGTCGTGATGGCACAAAGTAGCTCATTTATCATTGTTCTGTGGTCAGTTTTGTTTGTAAGACATCCATCCAGTCAGATTTTTCATTTGGAAAAAGGCTGCTGGTCAGGGGGTTGGTCATTCATCTGCCAGTTATACAAAAGTAAAGACAATCTCATTTTAACCCTGATCAATACTGATTATTTTTTATGCATCCTTAATCCAGACAGTTTGAGGAATATGGACAGTAAAGTTGAGGAACATTTCGGGATTTGGTGGCAGTATTGCAAGGGGGTTTATCTTAAAGCCTGTCTTTGGCAGTTAGGAACAAACAATTGTGCAATGCATTCGTTAACGGCTTTAGGGTTAAAGCAACATTATGTAGAAATTGAGATTCTGTGTGATTTGGCGTGGGGGGGAGTGGCTGAGACAGAGACACCATTCATCCTATTAGAAGACACTGTACCATCAAAATGATTTTGAAGCTGTTATTTTAAGGTAAAAAAGTTACATAATGTTGCTTTAATGGATGCATATGTTTTAAAGATTGGTTGCTTTTTTGTTTAACAGGTCTTGTGTTTAACCTTTGAATTGAATATTGCTTCTGTGTATTTCTTCTTCTCTGATCAATGATCTTTAACAAGTAAATCATGACACGTTGTGAATTTTACCTTCACTCAACCCTTAACGCTGTGGCATTTTTCTTCTGTAGTACCTCTGAATAAACAGCAGAGGACAAACTTGCTTCACTGCCATCCACTGACATTCTCCCTCCTCCTGCCCTAAGCTGCACTGGACATAAAGCAGCTCATTTGCCTGGTGTGCCCAAACACAGTAGCAGGACTTTAACTTGCCAGCTGCTGCCTTCCTTTTATCTTGCTCATTAAAGCTGCCCTAGAGTCTGGGGCCCTAATTTCAAATCTAAATATTTCACCTCAATGTGTATTATTTAGACCTCTAATGAGATTTTCTTAACTCATTTCACAGCCTTATCAACCAAACATTTTAATCGTGGCAGTTAAATTAAAAACAGTGCGAGAGCCCTTTAGTGTGTGACCTCATTTGGATTCAGACTGAAAGGTGAAAGGTGTCTATTTCAGGTAGAGTTATGAAACACATTTCACCTGAATGCATTGATATGCAGCAGTTGCTGCTGTGTTGCGTCATGACCCGTCTGTCAGAGGTTTAGCTGCAGGGTTGCCCACAGACAGCTTCACCACAGCTCTGTAATAGAATCGGATTGTTTCCTTGCTTTTGAAGGGGCTTCAGTGGTTGATGTTGCCACAGGAGTGGAGTGTTGCACAGCGATGGGTTCCATTAAACACCTACTGAGATCACACAACTGCCTGCGTCTTTGATAAAGGCTTTATTCATTTATTCTGACACATGACGCACGTCAGACACGGGTCTTATTCACGTACCAAGAATTAAGGAACAGTTGGAGCACATTTTACAGAACATGACATTGCGATTGAAAGCTCTGGAGGATGGAAAGGGCAGGGAATATGTCAGATTTAGTTTAATTTTCACATTTCTTTAAGAAGTGGCAGACATTTTCTTTGTTTTTTCTTTTCTTCAGTGAATATATGAATGATTAATAAATGTGCCTGAACAGTCCCTTTTCTCCCTGAGGCTTTTTCTCTAGCCTCAGGTCCTTAAGCCTGGGCTTGCCAGGAGGGGGGTCCTCACTGCTTAATATGACACAGATCAGCCGTAACAGACAGGTCGAACACGAGATAACTTACTACTCAGTGGACAGGCATATGTTACCACTGTCTTTGTCCTGTCACTTCTTCATAATTCAGATCATACAGTTTATGTTGGCATTTCAAAGTTTAGTGGTCCTCATCCATGGCATAACCTAACAGATGACTCATACCACACAAAAGTGTTTTCTCCGTCAAGCATATTACAGCTAGCGTTGAGTGTTGAGTTCGTCTGCACATCAGTGGCGCAAAAAGAAAACTCATTACGGGATCGTCTCTCTCTTGCTGTACTTTCTCATAACTTGAGCCCCGTTGTGGCGGGAATATGAGCCCTTTTGTGTGAGTGAGAGAAGATTTATGATAAGAATTAAAGGCAGCCAACGGGGGATTTGGACTGCAATTGATTTTGCACAATTCAATTTTAAGCTTGTTGATTTATAATACGCTGTCCACATATCAATCTTGGGCCTCTCCACATGAGGTGAGCTCAGTGGGCTAGCTGCTGGTGAGCTTGATCAATAAAATTGTATGTGTGTGTGTGTGTTTGTGTGTGTATGAGAAAGAGAGAGAGACAGAGAGAGAGAGAGTAGCTGGAAAAGATAGTACAAACGTGGAGCTTTCCAGGCTTTGCTTACAATACCTGTGGCATTTGCTTAGCATCAGGAAGCCAGTGCAACAAATCCACTGATGCCTCCATCCTTCCTTCCTTCACTTTCTTTTAGTGCAGATGCCTCCTCAGTCCGTCCCTTTGAAGCATTTCTGTAGATTCAGGAGTTTTCTTAAAGCCCCGCTTGATTTCAGCTGTATTTATTTGACCTTTCTTCAGAGTTGTTTTTGGCCAATTGTCCATCTCTCACCTCCTGCTTTTCCAGACGGACGCTATTTAAGTGCGTGATGAACAGATTGCCAAGAGTTAGATAGCTGGAAGCATTGTGTATCTGCGCTATCTGCTCTCACTGATGGAAGGAGACGAAGAAAGCTATTTGCTGGCAGAAAAAGGAGCCAAAGCTCAAAGGGTCGGGGGGACGGCTGGCTTTGTAAAGCAACCAGCACTGCCAATTGGGAGGAATTCCACTGTAGCCCTCTTCTCCCCCGCCTATCACCTGTCTGCTCTCCTCACGCGCACCTGGCCCCCCCTTTCTTGCCATCATTTTCTTCATGCTTCTGGTTCCTCTCACTCCACCATTGCATGTCCTCCTTTCCTCTCTCCTTTTGCCCTCCTCCACCACTTCCCCCCCTCAACATATTTTCCCTCTTTCTCCCTTTCTGCCCCCCTGCGACCTATTCTTCAGACCTTCCTCCCCTCTCAGTCAGAAAAGCCAAGGCAGGCAGGCAGGCAGGGAATGAGATTTGTTTTTCTCCGCACTCCACCCCATACCGTCTCTCTTCTCCTGCCCCCGGCTCTTTTACTTGTTGCGTGACAGGTCCGGCACTCTATTGAAATAAATCATCTCCCAGGACAGATGCACATGTGTGTGCGTGAGCTAGTGAGACGAGTCAGGGCTTCCTCATGGTGCTGATGGGCGTTTTGTCGTGAGCATGGCCCCCGGACTACCACCCTGCTCTTGAGTGTATGTGTGTGTATGTGTGTATTATTAATGCCTCTGGCTGTGACCTGCCCACACTGTTATCAGCATGATTTATGCTCTCCCCCTCCACACTGTGCTTTTCAGCTTCTTGTCCTCTTCGTGTTCATTTAGACGTTTTGCCTTATTCTCTACTCTTTCCCTCTGCTGTTTTCTGTTTTTGATGGTCAGTGTGTCTCGTGATGGGTAGGAGTACTGAAGGTGAATGTATTGTGTATGGGTGTGTGTAAAGGCAAGCTAGGATAGGATAAGCTAGCCAAGATAACCCTCCCCTCTGTCCTTGGTGTCAGTAAAGCAGTGTTAGAGTTTAAACCAGCTCCTCAGTCATGCAAGGGCTTGTCCTATTGGCCCATTTTTATCTGGCATTAAAAATTAAAAGCATACGATGATGCATGGACACCCTGTCCAGATGAGGCACGACGCTGTGGGATATCAGACCACATGTCCAAATATACCCTCCCACTGAACGAGGATAGCATTTTTCTTAAAATTTCATTAGATCCAGGTTTTTATTCTTTATGTGCACCGCCTCCTCTCTCTCCAGTGTAAATTGCTAAGCTGTGCTGAATACTAACTGGCTTTTTGTACTCGCTCAAGATCAGTGATGCACCACTGTTGAAGCCTGCAGGTGGTGCTTACCACTCAACGTACCACTCAACCACAGCCCATGATTGCCTGAGTAACTTGTTCCAGAATTCCCTCTTAACAAGGGCATTTTTTATATAAGAGTTCAGTGGCTGATGAAGAGTGCAGAACTGTTGCTAGGGATTTATTATGAAAATAAGCATTGATGGGTTTTTTTGGTGACGTGATACAATTTTTGGACTAACAAGCTGTGTTCTCACAGTTGGACTGACATTTGAATTCTCATTTTTTGTGTAAGGACGTGGATCATGATTATGCTTCAGCTATTGTGCCCAATTAAATTTTTTTCAGAAGAAGATAAACCCATTTTTGACATTTGTTGAAACCCTGTCTGAGCTTCAGGCCTGGCGTTAACAGTTGACTGACATTTGAGGGTCAGAGTTTCGAGGACGCTGCCCCTATTCCGCCAAATTAGCTCTGGTTTCTGAACCGGTTCTGTTCAAGATCTTGGAATAGTGGTGCTATCTAGCAAAACAACCCATGTTTCCATCAGTTTTGAGTGGAACCATTGTTATCAAGGAATTGCCATCAACAGGGCATCAGAATCAGAATCAGAATCAGAAAGGACTTTATTGCCAGGTACGATTTCACACATACGAGGAATTTGTTGTGGTGATGCTGGTGCATGCAGTCAAATGACTGTTAAACATTAAAATATGACAATATAAACTATTAAAAAGTAGAAAATATAACAATATAAATTATTACGAAGTAGAAAATATAACAATATAGTATATACACAGACGGGTGACAAGAGCAGTCCAGCTGACAGTTAGCGATTGCTAAAAACAATGTGCAATGGAATGTGCAGAATAAGAAGAAGTCCAGACTGAGCGTTAATGTGACGCATAGAGTTATGGTACTGTCAGTGTGACAGTAGAGTCAGAGGCGGAGGTGGAGTGTGAAGAGTGTCAGGGGGGGTTCCGAGCCTTGTTGATAAGACTGACAGCAGACGGGAAAAAACTGTTTTTATGGCGTGAGGTTTTGGTCCTGATGGACCGCAGCCTCCTGCCAGAGGGGAGTGTCTCAAAGAGTTTGTGACCGGGGTGGGAGGGATCAGCAACAATCTTCCCTGCACGCCTCAGGGTCCTGGAGATGTACAGGTCCTGGAGAGACGGGAGGTTGCAGCCAATCACCTTCTCTGCAGACCGAATGACACGCTGCAGCCTGCCCTTGTCCTTGGCGGTGGCAGCAGCGTACCAGATGGTGATGGAGGAGGTGAGGATGGACTCAATGATGGCTGTGTAGAAGTGCACCATCATTGTCTTTGGCAGGCTGAATTTCTGCAGCTGCCGCAGGAAGTACATCCTCTGCTGTGCTTTCTTGATGAGGGAGCTGATGTTCGGCTCCCACTTGAGGTCCTGGGAGATGATAGTTCCCAGGAAGCGGAAAGACTCCACGGTGTCCACAGTGGAGCCACAGAGGGTGATGGGGGCAGGTGAGGCTGGGTTCTTCCTGTAGTCCACAACCATCTCCACTGTCTTTAGAGCATTGAGCTCTAGGCTGTTCTGTTTGCACCAGGTCACCAGGTGGTCAACCTCCCACCTGTAGGCGGACTCGTCACCATCAGAGATGAGTCCGATGAGGGTGGTGTCGTCCGCAAACTTCAGGAGCTTGACGGACTGGTGACTGGAGGTGCAGCAGTTAGTGTACAGGGAGAAGAGCAGAGGGGAGAGAACACAGCCCTGGGGGGATCCGGTACTGATGGTCTGTGGGTCGGAGATGTGTTTACCCAGCTTCACGCACTGTTTCCTGTCAGACAGGAAGTCTGTAATCCACCTGCAGGTGGAGTCAGGCACGCTCAGCTGGGAGAGCTTCTTCTGTAGCAGAGTTGGGATGATGGTGTTGAAAGCAGAGCTGAAATCCACAAACAGGATCCTGGCGTAGGTTCCTGTGGAGTCCAGGTGCTGGAGGATGAAGTGGAGGGCCAGGTTGACAGCATCGTCTACAGACCTGTTGGCTCTGTAGGCAAACTGCAGGGGGTCCAGGAGAGGATCGGTGATGTCCTTGAGGTGTGAGAGCACAAGGCGCTCGAAGGACTTCATGACTACAGAGGTCAGGGCGACGGGTCTGAAATCATTTAGTCCTGTGGACCTTGGCTTCTTAGGAACAGGGATGATGGTTGAGGTCTTGAAGCAGGCTGGCATGTGACAGGTCTCCAGTGAGGTGTTAAAAATGTCTGTGAACACTGGAGACAGCTGATCAGCACAGTGCTTCAAGGAGGATGGGGAGACAGAATCTGGTCCAGCAGCTTTCCTGGGGTTCTGTCTCCTGAAGAGTCTGTTGACGTCCCTCTCATGGATGGAAAGAGTCGTCACTGGGGAGGGGGGGGGCATTAGGGTGGGCATTGGTGGAGGTGACTGGAGTAGGAGCTGTTGGGAGGTGTCGTGGGGGATGGTTTCAGGACTGTCCCTTTGTCTTTCAAAGCGGCAGTAGAACTCGTTCAGGTCGTTGGCTAGGCGTCGGTCGTTGAAGGAGTGGGGGGCTTTAGGCTTGTAGTTGGTGATCTGCCTGAGCCCTTTCCAGACAGACGCAGAGTCGTTAGCTGAGAACTGGTGTTGGAGCTTCTCAGAGTATAGTCGTTTAGCCTCTTTCACCGCCTTGCTAAACTTATACTTCGCCTCTTTAAATCTGTCTTTGTCCCCACTCCTGAAAGCCTCTTCCTTTGCCAACCTTAGCTGTCTGAGTTTGGCTGTGAACCAGGGTTTGTCATTGTTGTAACTCACCCTGGTGCGTGATGGAACACAGCAGTCTTCACAGAAGCTGATGTATGACGTCACAGCCTCTGTGTACTCATCCAGACTGTTGGTAGCAGTCCTGAACACATCCCAGTCAGTAGAGTCCAAACACGTCTGGAGATCCTCCACAGCTTCACTGGTCCACTTCTTTGAAGTCCTCACTACAGGTTTGCAGAGCTTTAGTTTCTGCCTGTAGGCAGGAATCAGGTGGAGCATGACATGGTCGGAGTGACCCAGTGCAGCACGGGGAACGGCGTGATAAGCATCCCTGACTGTGGTGTAACAGTGATCCAGAATATTCTCCTCTCTGGTCGGGCATTTAACATGCTGTCTATATTTAGGGAGTTCCTGAGTGAGTTTACCTTTGTTAAAGTCTCCAAGAACAATAACTAAAGAGTCCGGGTTGGTCCGCTCCACACACAGTATCTGGTCGGCGAGCATGCGCTGTGCGTCCTGCACGTTGGGCTGCGGTGGGATGTAAACACCGACCAGAATGAATGAAGCAAACTCACGGGGTGAATAAAACGGTTTACAGTTAATGATAAGAGATTCCAGGTCAGGAGAACAGTGCTGCTGGATCACTGTTACGTCGTTGCACCAACCACTGTTGATGTAAAAACAGATTCCTCCACCTTTAGTTTTGCCGGAAAGTTCCGTGTCTCTGTCCGCGCGGTACAGTTGGAAGCCTGCCAGCTGTAGCGCAGAGTCCGGTATTAGTCCACACAGCCACGTCTCCGTGAAGCACAAAACCGCAGATGAAGAAAAGTCCCTGTTTTTGCCCAACAGCAGTTGCAATTCTTCCACTTTGTTGGGCAGTGAGCGCACGTTAGAGAGAAATATTCCCGGTAACGCTGTGCGTAATCCGCGCTGGCGAAGACGTACGAGCGCACCGGCCCGCTTTCCTCTCCACCGGCGTTTCGCTGCGTGAGCAAAGGTGAGCGCACCTTTGACCAAAATGTCCAAAATTTCCACGGTTGGGAGGAGAAATTTGGGGAAAAAATCCACTGGAGTTGTTGCCCTGATGTTCATGAGCTCTTCTCTGGTGAAAGAGCTCCGGGTACCGTCACAAAAAATAAAGTTAAAGCACAAAACAAAACAAAACAACGCGCACCAGCACACCGAGGCAGCCGTTCGCGGCGCCATCTCATGTTAACGACAATGTATAATGCACAATGTATAATGTACTGCTGTGCCCACTTCTATTTACACTTCAGGTCATAGACTATATGCTGTTAGTTGATTCCTGCTGGGTACTGAATCAATTTAGTTTTTGACAATATACTCTGAAAAGTTCAAAAGTGCGCTAACTAGAAAGGAACTACACCAGGATATTGGCCAAGTCAACTTATTGGCTGATGCTAGCTTTTTGCAGAGGTGATGTACTGTCTGTGTAAATATGGCCAATGAGTGGCAAAAAATTGCATTACAGAAATGCCTAACTACTTTTGAAGAAACATTGTCATGTTACATATTTTTTGTCCATTACAGGGCAATGACGAGTTGATTTTGCAACTGTAAAATGTATTGCTTAGTCAAAACTAAAAAAAACAGTACATCAGAATTGTTCTTCATTTCATGCGTTTGTAAAAAAAAATGTCTACTATCACTTGATTTATGTTTTTTCTCCTCATATCTGTATCAAAAAGCAAGTGTGTGTTGGGCCATAGTGGCCTTGGAAAATGGAAGCTGCTGAGCTGATTCCCAGTAGATGTTTGAAAAGAAATAAAACCTAGATTTCTTTCATACAATTTGACAAGGCAGGACAAATATAAGATATATTTACTGATTTAGAAAAAATCAACCCTAACAGCTACAGTGCTATTTGGCACTAGACGGGAAAAGTCTTACAAAGCTGTGACTGAAGCAATGCATTTTTTTTTACTCTGCTTTATATCAAAAGATGGAGTAGGAGTTACTTTATAATAGGGTTCCAGAGTGGAGGTGTTGAACCAGCTAAGGGTGAGCTGAACCATGCAAGCATTAGCACCAAAAAGGCTGCACACACAGGCAAAAGAAAGGCACTCATTTCTAGGAAGAATCTAATTGATTCCAGTGCAGTGCAGCGGTATTTATGTTACCCCAGCAAATCCAGCTCATTTTTAAAATCCATCACAACAAAGGAAATTCACTACATCACTTAACTGAGCAAAATTTTTGCACGGTATAATGAACACTTGAAGACACATTATTTTGTCTACAATTTTCCCATTGGTATTAGTTAAATAGATTAATGTATTTGTACTATGATAAAACATATTGTGTAAAAGAGCAAAAAAAAGGAAAACCTCAGATCTGCAGTGGGATTGAATGAAAAAGCCCAAGGTGCTTGTAAAACAAAACAAAAACATCTAAACCAAACTAACCCCAAGACAGACTAATGAAAACAAATCAACTTGACGAGCAGAGACGCAATTGAATTGGATAACATAAATCAAAGGATGATAAAATACAATAACAAGACGTGCTTTAACAGCTACAGAATGCACGAACAACAGGCAGGATAAATAAATTAGCCCCGGTTCAGAAAATGAAATCACTCTTCAGAACCAGTTATTGAAAGGATGGTAAAGCCTCCTTTCCTCCTCCTCTGCCTCCATTCTGTCGCAGTGCTTTGATACTTCAGCGATACTGCTCTTTCTGTTGTCACAGGTGGTGCTGAAGATTATCAAGCACTACCAGGAAGAGGGCCAGGGCAGCGAGGTGGTTCAGGGTGTCCTGCTGGGCCTGGTTGTCGACGACCGGCTGGAGATCACCAACTGCTTCCCCTTCCCCCAGCACACCGAGGATGATGCAGACTTTGACGAAGGTAACTGAGTGCTGTGTTCTCTTACTGTTTATTCTATTGATCCTCTGCTGCAGCTGAAAAAATGTAAACACACACACCCAAATATAACAACATCACAACAGAGTCATGCCACTGACATGTGTCTTTAGTGTTGATGGCTGGAAAATGAGATAATATTGAAGATGATAATATTTGAATGCTTCAGTAACATGGAGGCTTTGATCTTTGCTTGCCCTCAGGTTCTGAAACACCACTAAAGATTGTATTTTTGTAATTATAATTCCACTGAATAGCATGATGAATTGCAAATTTGGACACATTTTTGATTAGCACTGAGTACTTGAGTCAACTCGCCAAGTGCCACTGAAAATATTAAGTTGGAACATTTTTGTGATATTTGTGAAATTGTTGGGGAAACTTTGTACTTGGTTGATATTATTTCATGTCCTTGACATGTAAGCTGAAAAGACAATTTCAGAAATTGAACTGATTCATAAAAAACAGTAATTAAAGTACTAACAGAAGCAACTGGTCCTTGAATCCTCCTGGAACCAGAGTTTGAAATACAGCAAACCTGTGGCTCAGAACAAAGATTACCTTGTACCCCCAAACTAAAGGTTTGACAGGAAGCATCATAATGCTAACGTGTGTGTTACTTCAGTAAGTGTGTTTTCAAGAGATAGGAAGGGGATCGACCATTCTTGGCACACAAAAGTGCCGTAAGCCTTAAAGAAATAACAGACTGTCAAGGCTAGAAGCCAATGTACAGTCATATCAACAACTCACTGAATGTCAGTGTGTCTTTTCTTGGAGGTGAGTGTTCAAGATGCTCCCAGGCACAGTGTTAAGGACACTACTGACTTTTAACTTGGCTAACTAGGTGCTTTGTGTCCTATGCTGTCAGTGCCAGGGTTGATGTGTGTTTAGGTTACAGGTGGTTGGTATAAACGTGCATGGGATTTAATTTATTCCTTATCTGCATACATATGCTTTTTTCTCTCACCACCCACCTGCCGCCAGCTTCCATATCAAAAAGGCATACCACATGCTCTGACCCAAGCCCTTCCCCCATCAAGCCTTGTCGTTACCTGCTCCTTGTTAGCACCATGAAATCCTGGCACAAGTCAAGACTGAGGGATGGGAAGTTGAGCAGATGCGGGAAATGGAGGAGAAGGAGAAAATCCTGCTCTAACAGGCCTCCACAGCTAACGAGCAAGTGTCAGAAATTCTGTGAGATAGAGAAGCGCCACTGGTGGCTAAAGGTCGTTAGTGTCAGGAACGGCTCACTCTGTCAGTGCCATGGCTTGTTGTGTTGTTGACTTTTGATGCGCTGGATTTTCTGTCACTCCCTTTAAGTTAACAAGGTCTTCAGTGAGTAGCGCCTTGCCATGAACTTTTGGGAACAGAATTCCTCTAAACGAGGCTTTTGATTCAGCTGCAAAATGTGACAGTCTTCAGGTTATCTGTCGCCACAGAACCAAATTCAAAGTGGAAATGTGTTGGGAGTCGCTCATGTGGTGTGTGCTGTATTCACTCAGTAAGTGATTTCAAGTTGAGAATAAGGTTACAGCGATATCTTGGTTTAAAGGTATACCATGGTTCGAAAATCATTATAGAGTACAAATATAAATGTATATCAAAGTTAATATCAAGTTTCGTGTCTGTGTGGACATTATATTTTGTGAAATTAAAATTAAGTGTGTATAAACCAAAGGAAGGAATTAGTTTTGTAACTAATAATAATTAAAATACATCATGCCGTTAAATTCTGATACCGTTGCCACCCTAGTCGAGAACAGTTCAACATAAAGTAGATGACTCTGTAGAAACTCTCATCTTTGCCTGCTGAGTGTGTTTGCAACAAGGATCTTATGCTAAACTCAAGATTTTATTTACTGTGGGAAGAGAATTACATGGAGATGTACAATTATCACACATAGACATGAACATTGAGTTTATGACTGTGCATTTGGTCATTTAGTCCTTGTACTTCAGCCTGAATTGTCCACCCACGCACACAGCTGACCAGCCAGACCATTTTCTCCCCCACTCCCTCTCTCACTCTGTCTTTCTCTCTCTCTCTTCCCCTCGTCTACCCTTTTGTAACTAACCGCTGGTGTTTCATCTGTGCTGATGTCAGGGCAGAAGACACAACAACTGGGTTTTGTTGAAGTGTAAATTGGACTTCAAATCAATCATGTCTCAATGGAGCATCTGTGAACTCACTCTTGGAGCAACAAGATCCAGCCGAACTTTGACATAAATGACATGATGCCATGAGAATGTAACTGTCCTGTGCTCAGAAGATGGATATGCATATTTAGATAAATGGGTTGCTGGTTTCAAACTTTTATTGGCTAAAAACCACATGCCTCCAAAATAACGTTTAATGCCACATCAGTATAACAAACAGTGGGTCCTGCAGACTGGCAGTGCTAGGGTCACTGTTATCTGCCTAACACCAGAATTGCTAGAGGGGTGTATGTTCTTGCAAGTTAAATAGCTTTCAATTATCGCCTTAGGAGGAGTTACAGTCATGCCAGTATTCTTGACGTTTTTGTTATAAGTGCTGTTACTTACTTCTGGAAGTAATGTTTCAATCAGCACTTCATTATCACAACCATGCTTCCTTTTATTCTGGAAGTGGATGGCCTGAAGTGGGTATATGATTGGGAAACTTGGCAGGAGGTTCATAGTTCCTACACACACACATGCACAGATACACACGTACACCCACTGATACACCACACACTCATGTACACTCTAAAGGCGCATGAGGATATTTAATCATACTTTTTGATGATTTTCTTACTGAATTTGGTTGGATCAGTGTTTTTGTATCAATGTGTAGCCTTATCTCTGACTATTGTATTGACTTTCTGATATACATCAGTTAATCGTTACACTGCGAGATAAAGCCTGAGATTTAGGTCTAGAAAGACTCAGCAGAGCAGCACGCACCCTCTTCAATCAGACACCCAAGACACGTTTAGCTTCCAAGGCCTGTATGTGTGGAAACGCGTATTTCTCTCTGCTGTGTGTTATTGTGTTCGCCTGAACTAGTGTGGATAGTGTGTGTGTGCGCGCGCGCACGGGCGTGTGTTTGTATACCTGTATCATCTTACACTGACTCATTGCCTGCTAGAGGCCCCTCAGATCAGAAATACTCTTCCAATCTTTCTCTAAAGGAGAGATGGACAGGATTGGCAGCAGCGTGAGTGTTGGTGTGGGTTTTTGTGTGTGTATGTGTGTTTTAGCAGTGTGTCTGCTATGCTGCTTTTCCATCAACAGGTGCCAGTGTGGAGCTGCACTTGCAGGACAGTCCGTGGCAGCGATTGTGACCAATATGAGTGAGAAAAAGATAGAGAAAGAGTAATTGAGCGCACGCAGCAGAATCAGCCTCAGATAAAACCTTGGCTGAACCCCAGCCCTGCTATTTCCTATGTCCTTGCATACTACGTCCTTGTATCACTGACAAAATGTATAGAGAGAGGCATGCAGGACTGCAGGCATTTTGTGCGCTCGAGGCACGCAAGTAGCATGTTAATAATGTGCTTTTGTTGGGACATAAGTGATAATACGAAGACGAGGCATCCTGGTACAGAGAGATTATTAGAGAAAACTGAATATAAGAAATTTACATCCGACCTTGCAAGGTAGTAAATGTGGCCGTCCCCTGACACACAAACAAAAATCCCACCCTCAACTTCTACCGATTCAGGAGAGGTTTTGTGTTATCACGTGAAAAGTAGACATATTAGTAACATTGCAACTTGTTTTATGATGCCTAAAGCTACATTAAGCAAACTTTTTATATTAATATTGAGTGGGGCGTTGCTAGTACTGCCGATCCATTGAGAATCAACACCTAACTCGGCAGCTTTCACCTCATGGTTTAATGTGCCAGCCCCTATTGTTGACTCCCTTTGGCTCTGACCGACCTCTGAAGCCCTGTCAACTCATAGTGAACGTATATTGAAAATGTCACTGCACTTTTTCTTTTGAAAGTATGTGGGTGTTTCTTTTTCTGTTTTCATCCGTGCATGTTCTGCCTTGCACCTGTCTATTCTTATACAGGTTTACAAAGATTTGTTCTCAATTTTTTAAACCCTCACCAACCTGCTATCACAAAAAACAAAACCTTTGGGCAGCTGCTCCCATCTTGCAATCTCATGCAAACTGATTGCACACCGCACAAAATTCACTGCCCGGTTAGAAATAACTTTAGTGAAGTAAGCTGCTGGATGAGAAGATTTTTTTAATGGCAGTGGACTAAGACTAAAATATTTAAGGTAAATGGTACAAGTCAAGACATAAATGATGATACCAGATTAACTGTTTAAACTACTTCCTCTCTCAAGGTATAGCTGTTATATCAGATTATTTTGGTTAGAGCTGAATATAAACAGGTGAACACTAAATACAACTCAGCAAATTGTTAAAGTCAGTTGGTTAAACAACTGATGAGGTGTGGCTCAGTTCACAGCCTTATAAAGCAGGATTGGGTTGCCTGTTCGCCTCGTAAGGAGGGATTATATCAAACTAACCGTTGCTCACTGCCACTATTTGTAAGTGTGTTTGATATTCAGCCCATGTCACTGGTATCCAGCAGCAGGAGGAGGTATCCTGAAGGTAGAACAAAATTAGCCTGCTCTTTCTCTCCCTTCACCCTCCACCACTTCCCTACCTTCCTCCTTTCCCCCTTTTTTCCCCTCTATTTTTCCTCCAACTCACTGCAGGTAAGAGAGCTGCCCCCGCCCTTCTCATTGACCAGTACCCTTCTTCCTTCTCAGCAATCACTGACTCTGCTTCCCTTCCTTTGGTACTTTCCTTCACGCCTTTTTTAATCTTTCTCTTCCTTCGTTCTGCACCACATTGTCCGCATCCACCCCTGAATCCCCCGTCCATCCCTGCGACAGCCATACGAGGGTTAATAAAGCTACATACTGTTGGAGAGAGAAACGATATAAGCCCCCAAACATGTCTGTTGGAGTAATTGTCTTATTTTATGAAAACTGTGTCTTTTTGGTAAGAAAATAGTGGATCGATGCCGATGCCAATAACAACATTATTATTAGTCGAGGTTATGTGCTTTTGCTTTGAGGGAAGCTAGAGTGAGGGTAACCACACTGCCTAATTAATTAATTGTTTGCTCTGGAAATTCAAGCAACAGTTAGACTTTTAAGGCAGTGTTCATGTAGTTTGTTAATGATTGCAGGCTAAATAAATATAGTCTCCATTTAATTTGTAATAAGATATTGACTGAAAATAAAACATGTACACGTTAAATAGAGATAGATCTCTTTTTCACATCACTTCCTTCTGGCTGTCATGCTACCCCATGCCAAGCTGCTCGCTCTCTGCCCAACACAGGTGGCAGGGGTGGCAGGGGCTGCGGGGCCCCCGTCTGGGCTCTCATCATGCTCCACATTGGCCCAGAACATGGAGCAGTTGTCACACTGGTGAAACAAACAAGTTTTAAGGGTGCTTGTTTTGTATGTGTCTTCTTTTCAGCAATTAGATTTTTTGCGGGCAGGCAACCTCGACAGCACATGGTCTTTTCTTGGCCAAGGAGCGTTTCATTTGGATGTTTGACATGACAACATATAACAAGGTTGTAGCTATTCCAGGGCTAACAAGACACTTAATTAAAGGGAACATGGAAAGTTGCTCTTGATGTATAAACAACCTGTAGTCATTAACAAGGTTGACTTTACTGATTGGCACCTTCTCTTCAGTTTGTTGTTTGTTGTTTATGTCACTCCTGCTGCCACTTTTTGGATAACTCAGCAAGCCAATTAGCCGCTCAACTTCAGATTGAAGTGAATATGATTGGGCGGCGAGATAGAGAAAATGCCTCAATGCAAAGGAAATTTTTAATGCTGAGACTAGAAGACTACAGAAATCCTTCCAGAATTCCTAGAGGCTCTTTTTTCCATGGACATTCTTAAAAAGGATAAGCATACACAATATAATAATATGAATCATTTTAAAGGCAGATATAATTACAATTAATCTCCCAATATATCCCTTGCATAACAAATAGGACGCTGTCAGAAATGAACAGTCTATGACTTTATTAAAAACTGTTTAATTGTTGATCTGAACATCTAAGGCAAAGTAATAAATACCTAAATAAATATTTAAATCTGGAACTTCAAACTAACTCTAAAAATCTTGGTGAAAGAGGTTTTTTTTAACTCTTTGAGCTACTATGAAGTCAGTAAGTCATGTTGAAAAGCTTGTCGTGTAGGGAACCTAAAGGCATAACACTTGGTGGAGCCTGTGCAACCATCAGCTACTATCAGAGCCAATCCTCTAATTACAATTTAATCAATTAAGCGGCAAAACCAATAATTCAGTCTACCTCTACTTTAGGATCCTGGTTTTGTTGCAACAACCGACTCTGTTTCAGCCTCTGTCACGTTGCCATTGGCTTCTAGGATTTGTTGGTCCTTTTTAAATATTGGAGTCTCTCTGAGAACAATTGACCTTTCTCAAAGCCGACATTCTGACTTGTCAGACACAGGTGTAACTAATAACATTAATCATGGCTGCATTTCATTTGGTGTTTCGGGTCCAAGACCCCTCAAGTGTGAGTACTGGCTCACTGGTATGGTGAACTGGAACCCGAAATGGAACACAGCGATCGTTAATGTTATTAGTTACACCTGTGCTTTTCATGCTGTGACAAGTCAAAATGTGCTGTGTGAGAATGGTCTGCACCTTATATGCCTCTGGCTGCAACATAACTCCAAAGCATAATAAATCCACTGCAGTGTTTAGTGGTTGTAAGGTTTTTTTTTTCACCACCAAATAGCTTCTCTCTTTTGCCAGCCTTATATTTTGTTTGTAGCCAGGGTTCAATTTTTGTTTCATCAGTCTACAGCACTTCGCTCCAAAAGCCTCTTCTTGATCCAAGTGTTTTGTTGCATACTGAAGGTAAGGGTGCTACAATCGAGGTCATGTAAGTGCAAGCAACATTATATGTTCATTATTTAAATGTACATATCATGCAATAACAATATTTATTACAATATTTAATTTCATATATAATTGAAATTGTTATATGCTATGCCAGTTTTTAAATGCTCTCTTTTTTCCCATTATGAGTAAGACTGAATGCCAGCAAAATACGTCTCTTTCTGAGTACTCTTCTGGAAGTAATATTTCTGATCATGTCAGATGCCACTGTGAATGTAGTACAGAGGCTCAAGCCAATTACACACAGGTTCAGATGTATCAAGCTGAAATGTGTGACAGAAGTAGGTGTTAGGGAGGAGATGCAGCCCCCACGATTGCCAGATAAAATAACACCTCTAGTGAGTACCCATTCCTAATTTTAATTCTCACACTAGTACATGTTTTGGCTGAACTTTTCAATAGTACTTGGTATAAGCTGCATGAAGTTATTTAATTATATGTTCAGCCACCAAGTGCAATAAAAAGAGACATTTGAATTACTTTTATATTTCCCCTCATCACCCTCGTCTACTCTTCAAAACAATAATAGCCCCGACCTTTTATGTGAGGAAACACTAATGCAATTTTCTGGGTAGAAAGGTCTCTTAATAACTGTACAATAAATACGAAAGTAACATCTTTTATTTGAATCTTTTCTAAGACACAAGTTTGTGATGGAGCATTTAACTGACACAGGCTATTGCCTTAGCTAACATTTGCTAGCAAAGCTACATTACTGATATCTGGTTTACTATCAATGTCCTACTCTTCTCTGAGCCTTCCTGTTTTCCAAACGTTTTAAAATAACACTGCAAAATGTTGTCCTCGTGAGAAATATTAAACTATGATCACGTAGCCAGCATAGAAATAGACCATTATAACATTCCTTTTAGGTGGCTAACCTAAATAGCTAGCTTTGTTCGAGAAGGCAGAGTCTTTGTGGAGGGAACTGATACTTAGCATTGTGAATATCTGTGGCTGGCAGGACAGCTATAGTAGCTGCTCTTTTCCATCCATCATTGTTCATCCAATGGTCCTTGACATCCCAACTGAATATTCTTTCCTCTTGAGATTTTAGATGATTGCAGTCTCCTTGCCTTCCCTTTAACCTCCCTACTCTTCATTTTCTAATGGCCCCTTTGGTCTGCAGCAGGTGTCTTCATTATTTATAGGCCATGCTTCTTACCTTGATACCAGGCTGAACTTTACTTGGCCAATAGTTAACTTGTTCCAGTAGAGTTTTGCGGCATGGATTATTAAAAGGTGCTCATCAATATATGTTAAGAACCAAAATATTCAGCTTGCTTTGAATAATTTGCCGTTTATGATTAAAAATATGTATTTCTTTAATTAGTTTTTCTTAAGTAATGCACCATCATAAGGCTTGATGAATGCACACCTGGAGATGGAAGATTGTTTTTTTTATGAACCCCTAAATGTCTTCCTTGAGAAATGTAGTGATCATAAAAAACTAAGTAAGCTGCCACATGCTACAGATTTTTAGACCCTTAAATTGCACAGAAACGTGCAGGTTGAGCATTTAAATTTCTTGCATTTTGCTGTTTCTTTACCAAGTAGTTTGCGAGAATCTTTTGCTGAAAGATGGTTATGAAAGTTGTTGGCCGGTGTCCACTGGAGGGGATGTTTGTAAAAACAAATAAAAAATTCTTAATCCTCTTAAACCAAAGAAAAGCATTGGATATAAAAACACAAACATAACTAATTAAGACCATTTACATCAGCTTTTTCCTGCAGTAGGGTCTGCAAGGTTAGTCCTTAGTTTTTGGGACTTTAATTGTCGTCTGTGGCAGACATTTTCACGCTGGGTTAATTGAAGTCAGGGGGATTAAAAATGCCTCTGCCATGATCTCTCCGTTCTTAGCTGTAAATACTCTCTTCTGTGTGTGTGTGTGTGTGTGTGTGTGTGTGTGTGTGTGTGTGTGTGTGTGTGTGTGTGTGTGTGTGTGTGCGTGTGCGTGTGTGTGTGTGCCCGCGTATGTGTGTGCGTGCGTGTGTGTGTCCGCGTGCGTGCCCGCGTATGTGTGTGTGTGTGCGTGCGTGCGTGCCCGTGTGTGTTTAGTAAAAAGTTAGCCCTCTCCTATTCTGATAAGGTCTTCCTTGGGGTTAGCCCTTCAATAGATCACTCTACCTGCCCCAAATGGGAAATTGATTTCCTCCGTTTTTCCTTGCTCTCCCTCAGTGAGGCTAATTAGAAATCACTTGGCAGCCCACCTTTAACGGAAATATATACACACCAAAGATATCACGTACACGGTTATGTGTTAGGATTTAGGGGGGCACCTCTTGCCTTTTCCCAAGCTCTAGAAAGTTCCCACTGATTGTTTCTTGTCCCCTGTCCACAGTCTCCCACCTTTCCTCTCTTCCCATCTCTCTCTCTCGCTCTCTCTCTCTCGCTCTCTCTCTCATTGTAGTGTAGATCTGAGACTGGCTGTTAGCAGCGAGCCGGGGCTGTATCTGCTTTTGAATGCTCACCCAGCGTTATAAATCAAGAGTGTGGGTCCCCCGGGTGCCGTCACCATCGCCATCAGTTCCACTGTTTTATTCATCCGCTCCTTTGTCTCATCACGATTCTGCCCCACATTAAATTTTGTGTGTGTCTGTGTGTTGAGAGAAGGGTGGGTGGGGATGGGGGGGGGTCAGAATGCATTACCGCAGACTGCTGCTAATCCAGGTGGGCTGTAGGGAGTAGGGGGAGGGTGAAAGGTAAGAAGGGGAGAAGAGAAGGATGTGACGAGGATGAGAGATATGAAGAAAATGGCTGAGGATGGCAAGGGGGAGAGAGGGAAGGGGGTTTGAGATGTGGGAATAGGGAGATAGAAAGGAGAGCTACAGCTTAAAAAACTAGAGGAGTAACAAAAGTAAAGATGGCAACGATGAGGTAATGGGAGAGAGCAAGATAAAGAAATGGCCAGTACAGTAGGGGCTTAATTGTTCCTTTAACCTCTATGGAGGAAACAGATTGTGTCCTTTTTAACTTCTTTTTTTATCAAAGAACCGGATATTTCCTAACCCAGTTGCTAGGAATGCACCAATATGATAATTTTGGCCAATACTCGTGTTTAAAATAGCAACTTGGTTGATAACCTTTATTGTTAGCAATATCTTTAAATTTAAGTTGTTTGTGTTATTTTGTTTTTTCACCCTTTTGTGTATTATTCTCCTTTTTTGTCAAGTAAACAATGAAATCCTCTTTATTAAAGAATAACTATACTGTTTTGAAACCATTCAGTCATTTATTAGACTATCTATGAATGAGTTCACAGTTATCATACACATAAAATTACCTTTAATATAACCTTCTTTACAATACAAAAATAACCCCTTCGAAAGCCTTTTTATCCTGCTATATAACTCAATGAGGAGAGTTTTTTTAATTACTTAGCCCAACAAAAACATTCGATTTGTGTAGCATAACAAATTAACAAATTTGGCCTTTTTCCTTAGAATCCCCTAAAACATGAATGCAGAGTGGACTCGGCCCTGTCCCTTCGTGCCCTCTTGCCCATGGGTAATCCTCTCTCTCTCCATTTCGCTCATCTCCATCTTGTTTTCAGCTCTGGCAGCAGGCCTATCCCACATGAGCGTTCCATATATCTTGGATACAGTGAGGTTGTGATACAGAAAATGGGCTCTGACTCCATTAGAGCAAAGCGTTTGTTTAAAACCTCTAACAACGCAGTCTTTGTTGTTTCAACACCGCAGTCTGTGTTGGTCTCGGCTTACAAGACATCTTGTGGCTCTTACCACGAAGATCACGTCAGGTCACTGGAATATCTTGCAAACTGCAGTCGCTGATCTTTCACTGGGACAGTCACCTATAATACTCCCAAACAGCTGACATGTTTACTTTTTGCGCATGTACCCAGCACTAAGTAAATTCAACGCAGCAGATTAACATCAGCCCCTGGCATCACTGAATGCCTAGTTGCTGATAAGCTAGTGTCAGTCAACCACCCCCATATCGGCCAGTAAATTGGTGCATCCCTACCAGTTGCTCTTCTAATGATTTAACCATTTCTGAACTGTTCTGAAACTGCTCCAACTTACTGTCAGCTAAGACTTTTCAAAAAATATGAACAGGACTTTAACTTCTGGAAGCCTGAATGCCTGAAATATCTCCTCCCACTGCTCTATTGGGCTTCGTTAATCAGGGGTATTTTACACAGGTGAGGCCCCATGGGATATGGATGAGACGATCGATGCGGTTGGCGCCACAATGAATTGCCCCTGTATAGATACTGACACCTGTATAAAACAGGCTAAGGGATCTATACCTGGCAAAAAGTATATATAATGCCAATTTCTAAAAACACAAAAAAGACAAGCAGGAGTAACAATTTTGCAAATACAATTTTAAAAAATCATTTAAATTAAACACAATCAAAATAAAAACAGAATTAAAAAAGCAACCCCAACACAAAAGAGGCTGACATGATGTTTTTTAAGTTGTGGTTAAAGTATCTTTTGCAGTCGTTCATGCATGTCCCATGTGCACCAATTTCTATTCTGTATTGTAGTGTTTGTATATGTGTGTATATATATATTTTTTTTGTCTTGTCAGGGCCTTTTATATGATCACACAGTTTAAAGGGAAGTATGTTACACTTTCTACTATATCTGTACCCTCTGTACCTCCTACCTCTTGCTGTCATTTTTCTGCTCTTAAACGAACATTGACGAGGAGATCAAATGGAACTCTTTCCCTTTCCTCCCATTCAAAAGGATGAACCAGGATATGTGCACATGTGAGCAAACAAACGGGCACACACCATTTCCCCTTCCACATCATCTCCCCATCCCCACTACGAAAACAAAGCCCTGTGACAAGCGGCGCTGTCAAATGTGCATATGGTGAACTCGTCAGTGTGTTATGCACACAAAGCAGCTGCCTCACTGTGCTCTTACTCTCTCCTGTGCATCGCTCGGAGTGTTTGTGTGCCTGTTTGTGGCCTAGTGTGTCTGTTCGTGTGTGTGTGTGTGTGTGTGTGTGTGTGTGTGTGTGTGTGCGTGCACGTGTCAGGTAGGCATACTCTCCGCAGGGCTTGCTTAACTAAGATTAATTGCACCTAATCCACTGTGCCAGGTGGAACATGGACCTAGGTGGGCGCGCTCACACAAACACACAGACAAACTCACAAATAGGCACACACATCCCATTATGGCGGTGCTGCTGAAAATTAGCCTCGTAGCTCTCCTGACACCCTGGACCAGACCACAACTCGATACCACCATTTACTTCCCGTGGAGCACGTGGAGACAGGACATCAGTAAAGACAAAGACATAATCACATTGCAAAATCACAAAATGCAGCATGTCTGCACAGACACAACCACTATGAGGTACAGTCGAGTTTTACTAAAGATTATATAACATTTCTGACGATATGAAAGGCACTTTAATTATGCTCAAAGTAGTTTTTGTATTTGACTATGCGTACATTTTGAAAAGCACTGTTTATCAGCATCTGCCAGTGGACCATAATGATGAGTAGGAATAATAATATATGAATTTGACGACAGGAGAGACTTGCTGTTCTCTGCAGGTGGGAAAGAGTATGAGCAAATATCAGTATCAGCAACTGGCCAAAATCAGTTGGGAAACATTGGCAAAAGTCTAATATCGTGCCTCCCTAATTCGTTCATCCTACAGGTACCTACAATATAGGCAAGGCCATGATTCTTCATTTTCTCCTCATCACGTGTTGAACCTCAGAGATCAATAGTCATGTCATAGGTTAGCTTTCCCTCATGTCATCTCTGCCTCACACACACAAACTCACTGCTCCACTTAGTGTGCTCACTTAGGAAATTGCATTCACAGATGAAAGACCAGGCGGTCGCCTTCCTCTCCTTCAACCTATTACACCCTCTCGTTTCTTCTTCTGCAACGGCCCCCTTCACTTCTCCTCTCTCCACCTGTCTTTTTCTGTCTCTCATGTATGTCATTATGAGGTAGTCCTCATTAATCTTGTGGCTGTGCTGTCATGCAGATACTGTATCTACACCACCACTTCCCAGCTTTTTTTTTCTTGTGTATATACTCAGTGCTGTCAGTACCATCTCCCTGAGTGGCAGAAGTTGGATGTTCCAGCCATTTACCATTACCTTTAGCGGTTCTAACCATTCATGCATTACTTTCGGCTCACAATTTCTACAATCTTTTTCCATTTCTTTCTGCTATTTTAACCATTTGCCCAGTGCTTTTGGCCAACTCTTTCAGTTGTTTATCTATTCAATGCAGTTATCTAATCTCTGCTATCTAATTAAACTTACAAGCTGGCCATTTTGAAATGCTCATATTTTTTTGGTTCGCTGTTTCAATCTTCCTTTACCTTCTTTACACTCAACATAACTCATACTGTTAAAATATTGCAGCTGAATTACAGGTTTGGACTTAAATGGATACATTTTTGAATTGTCTGTTGTTGATTTTATTTTCCTACTTTTTTAGGGCAAGGGGTTAGTATGAAAGTTTGTGTGCAAGGTTATTTTTCATCTTGGCTTCTCTCTTTTTTTTAATCAGCTGCATGGATTGGTGCCTGGAAGGCACAATTCTGCTCTTAACCAGCTTAAGGACAGCTCCTACATCAGCCCGTACAAACACCTGCATGTGTATGTGTTCATGCATTCATCTGTTGGTTTATATTGGGTTGGGTAACCATGCTGTGCTGATTTGCATTTCCATTACTAGTTTAACTGTGTTAGGAAAACCCAAGCTGTACCTGGGGCCAAGAAATCATTGAATTGTGAAGAATTCATAGCAAATGAAAGGTGCTGATCACCAGTGAGTCTTCGATAGTACTGTTTAACTATAATTTACGACCCACCCTTTAACCACTATGCAAGACAAGTGTGTCATTAGTTAAAGGCACACCCTTAAGTGGGTACCCCTGCTGTAACACAAATTAAAATATCTGCTCGGCCAACCTGCCGAGTCAAGCAGGGCCAGCGCATATGTATAGAAAAGCCCCGTATGGCTGGCTAGAAGTAAAAGTGTTTTTTTTAATTAAGAGATAGAGACAGTGAAAGAGAGATTGAGAACAAATAAAGTAAATCAATAAGAGGTTTATACAGGTGGCACTTCAAGGGCAATGGATGTTAGCTCAAGGCCTAATTGGCGTATTATATTGTTCCAGTGGGACAAAAGTCGCACGGCCTAACGAATGACACTTAATGTTTGGCAACTTGTTGAAGGTTTTGTCTTAAGTGGCTGGTAGTGGAGAAAACATGGTTTTCAGACTATTTTGTCAGTGCCTTTATCATGTTAAATCTGTTCCACAGGGGACAGAGGGGCGGTGTGGGGTGGGGTGGGAATGGATATGGGCAATATTATGCATTTTAAGAATGTCAAATTCTGTCTGAGCTGTAGATTTTTTTTCAACATCTCACCTCAAGGGTGCAGGGTACAGACATTGCTGTGCATTTGTGGATGTCAGATCTAATGTGTCCTTGAGAATAACTTAACTAAGCGTCCTTTTTCAAATCATTGTGGATTTTTTTCACTTTCTAGCTTGATTATATTTCAGTCCACAAGGACAGTGTTTTCCCCCCCAAATAAATTACATTTCCCCTCAAAAATGAATTATACTGACCCAAAAATGCACAGAGCATTGAATGAAACACTGGTTCTTCAGGAGTAGTGGACTCAACAGTTCACCATTGATTTGTAATGTGATGAACGGACACAGAGGAGGAAAAAAGTGCATTAATATCATCAGGTATTCGCTGCTCCTGGGAACTCAGAGGAGTATGAAGGTTAAAGGAGGATGGGTAAACAGGAAAGCAGGAGTGGAACAACAGTCGACTCAGCAGAAAGTCTCAAGGCCTTCAGATATCGAGTTTCACTTTGTTCTCTAGCAGATGTAGTGCTTTTTTTGTTGTTGTTGTATATGGGGTCAAGTCAAGCCAGGTGTATTTATAGAATGCTTAGAAAGAGGCTTTTAAAGAACACTGAGGATACAAAATAAAAGTGTAAACACAGACATGGTTAGAACCAATCTGTTTTTACTTTACAAGACAGCTTGGAGTAATTTAGGTAAATGAATGTGAGAAGAGAGGGCAGAATGGGTTGTCAGCTGTGTTGAATGAGTGGGACAAGCGTGTGGACTAAATTAGGGTTGGTGTGTTGACTCCTGAGGGTAAGATTAAAAAAAAAAAGAGGAGATCCTGTGAAACTGCGCCTTACTCCGCTCAGCAAGACGCTGATATGATACAACACAGACAAGCACAGATGTTTACCATAGCTGTTTGCCCTTTTTTGGAATTGTCTGGAGAGGTTTGTCAGATTCGTGTGACGTGTTCAACCTGTGTTTTTCCCTGTTTGATGATGTTTGGTCAGTTTGCCAATTTTACGGAGACAATTCACCAGACAGTACGCAGTGCATCCATAGCAATGTCCTTAAATTGTAATGCGCCTAAACATTTGTTTTGTTTTTGTCTTGGCTCTGAAATATTTATAAAATGCCAAGATGAGCGGGCTTGGCTGTCACCACTGAGCGCCACTGTAAAAATGTGAGGAATTAGTCATTTAGAGCAGGCAGCAAGAAATGCAGTATCATCAATCACCCAAAATGGCTGTTTTTGTTTTTCAATGTCAACTTTGAAAGGATATTGATGGGTCAACATAAAAAAAGTGCTTTATATGTAAAAGGTAAGAAAGTCCATCCTTTTAAGTTTACGCCACCGCTACTCTTCAGAGTGCCGTTCAATCACAGCCGTGCATTTTTGTGTTGAAACCAAGCTTTGAGAGCCCTTTCTCACCATTTATCTTTAAGTCCTTGATCAATGGCCTATCTAAAGCTCATCATTCTCTGTCTATTGTGACTAAGAGAGGCACATTTTTTTGACAAAATGTAATCAGGTTATTTCAATAAAGGTCTGATTGAGCCATTTAAACTGATTTTTAACCATTCACATTTTCGGTTGACCAAACTGAGAGAGAAGGGGAGGGAAATGGAGGGTAAAGGAAATATAGCACGCCAAGTTTGACATCATTTTATTCTATTATTCATCCGCTCCACTTGAAATTAGTGAATTTAAACTTCAGTGTGTGTGTGTGTGTGTGTGTGTGTGTGTGTGTGTGTGTGTGTGTGTGTGTGTGTGTGTGTGTGTGTGTGTGTGTGTGTGTGTGTGTGTGTGTGTGTGTGTGTGTGTGTGTGTGTGTGTGTGTGTGTGTGTGTGCGCGTGTGTGCGTGCGTGTGTGCGTGTAAAACTGCAGCAGACTTTCCAGGCAAGGCCCCGTCAGCCTGTCAAGGTGGTGATTAGAATGTGTTGTGACACACATCCTCACATTCAAACACACATACACACTCAGCCACATCTTGCTGCCGGAGCTGAGATGTTGTGGCCTACAGCAGCATGCAAGGTCTGATGCAGTTCACCTCTTGTGTCATTGAGTGTTAGAGTATGGACTATCTGTCTGGTTCATTGCAGAGACATACACACGTGCACATATGCACTCACACACACACACACACACACACGCTGCTAGTGCCTTGTTGATTTTGACTCTTTACCATTACTGCCCAAGGTGAGGTTTTTAGCTCCAAGCTGATATTACCCCTACTCCACGTATGGTGGTACACACACACACACACACACACACACACACACACACACTTGTTCCAGATGTACAGCATGCAGTACATGGCATCCTTAGGCCTTACACATCTAACACTGTCTTTCTCTTCTGTTTCCACACATTTAAAGACACACCTGCTCTGAAACACATTCCTGCTCTCCTATTTTGCACTTTCTTTCAGAATCACTCAGTCCTGTTTCCTTCTCTCTTTTCTCTACCCCACACTGATCTCATGCTTTCACACATACTCTTTTAAATACACATTCATTTTGCCTCCGTCTTACACACGCACACCACCCCCTTTCTTCTCTCTGTCACACACACACAATCAAGCAGCGCTAAGGGAATGGGCAGACTCATTCCCTGTCTGGCCCCGGGACCCAGATTGATTGATAGGAGAGGCGGCAGGGCAGCAGCAATGGGTGAGGAATAGCAAACAGTGGCGGATGCTCCCACCTCCGCACCTTGATGATATTGTTAAATTAGTTATTTTTTGGCTAATGCTGCCGTTAATGTGCAAGAGGTACTGTTTTTTTCATTCCGTTTTATTTTTTGCTATATTTTATTTTTATTATCAGATTAATCTTGTACAATTTCACAGAACACAAAACACCAAAGAAACACTTACCTTTTATAAACCCAGTTTGAAAAAAGAAAAGTCAATGCATGAAGTGAAACACTAACACAGTATTTTATCAGAAATAGCCTGAAATTATCACATCCCTCACTAATATACCCATATGCTCATTATAAAGCTGCCAAATTTTCAGGTTAGTGCATCCTTTTCTAAGAATATATTTCTCGAAGAAATACAACTTTTCATTTCCAAAGACCATCTATCAGTGAAGAGGGAATCAGATTTCCTTGTCAATGCTATACATTTTAATTTAGGAATTAGTTGAAGATCTGCTCGCAGATGAAAAAATGACCCAATATCCAAAGCTCTCGCTCATTGGAAATTAACTTCTAAGATCTTGGTCATGGTGTCACAGAAGTTGTACCACAATGGCCTTACCTTTGTGCAAAGCCAGGTAGAGCGCAGGAATGAGCCGACCTCTATACCACATCTGAAGAACATTTATAACCATTCAAGTTTGGATTAATGTAATTTCTTTGGGGGTGAGGTACAGTTGATGGAGGACATTATAGTGAACCAGCCTTGGCTGGACATTATCACTAGCTGAGAGAGAATCTTGACATCAATCTGACCAGATCTGTTCATCAATTATGTTCAGATCTGATTCTCATCTCGATTTTTTTGGGCCCTCACTCAGCCATAGGTTGTACATTTTTGAAATACATTTGTATTTCGCTCATGAAGCAGTTTGAAGATATCAGTAAACCCAGGTAAAGACATTTCTGAGCTGAGGTTTTATTCAAGAAAATATCTTAAGTAATGATAGCAGAAGAAGGTCTTGCTTGGCAAGTCATATTTCCTCTTCAGTTGTTCAAAGGACACGAGAGGCCCTTTTACTTAACGATCTTCTAAATGCTGGATCCCTCCATGATGCCAAGTCTCCAGAATGTTTTTATTAAAAGTCAAGGGTACAATTTCATTTTTTTCCATTTTCCGCCCAAGACTTCTCTGCATCTTAAACCATATATTAGTCAAAAGCTTTAAAATAGGATGCTCTGTCCTGTTGGATATAGTCCTGGAGTTCCATTTATAAATCAAATCCCTGAGTACCTTTTCTTTTAGGGAATGCAGTCCAATTTGTATCTAGAAGGGGACACTGTCAGCCCCACAAAGAGATTAAATAAATAGCATTTGAGCTGCTTGGGTAGTGGAAGGTCCCTAATCTATGATTCCATGGTATTTTTTTCCATAGATACCCTTAAGTCCATATCAGTTTCTAAACATGCTTGCTTAGGGTTTTAAAAAAAGTTTGAGATAGTGGAATAGTTAAGGACTGGAAAAAATACTAGAACCTCTGTGGTATTGATTTTCACTCATTCTGGCAGTTGGAGTAATGGGCAAACTCCACCTACGTGGATCTTATTAATTTCTGCTGAGAATTTCGACCTAATTAAGTCTATACAAATGTTAAGGGTCATCTACAGTTATTCTAAGATATTTAATACCATTTGGAAGCTGCTTGAATGAGCTATCTCAGTGTAATTAAATCTTATTTGTGGAATAATTTCACTTTTAAAAAAAATAACACTAAGGGTTTTGTAGAATCTGTCATTTGATGTGGGAGTTAACTTGCTTTATTAAGTACTAAATTATATCATCTACCATGTTATTAATTTTTTGATTTGTCTGATCTACTTTGAAGCCCTTTCCTATTAGGATCCTGTCCAATTGCTCTGGCTAGGGGCTCAATAGTCAAGACAAAGAATCCTGGAGACAAAGAACAACTCTGTCAAACTACTCAAGGGAAATGCAGTTTAGAATTTGGCCCGGGGTTCATGATAAAGGTTTTCACTCAATAATAAACAACTGGCCAAACCCATACTTGCCCAGTACTTTAGATAAATACTGCCGCAACAGCCTGTCAAAGACCTTTTCAGCATTTAGAACTACAGCTGTACAAGGCTCAGTCTTAGATTTTATTAGGTGGATAATATTAAACATGCATTGTCATACGATTCAAAGAAAGCCACTGTGGTCCAGAATTATTCATCTTGGCAAACATTTGCTAGACTGATAACCCCGGCCTTAGAGGTCCATTTTATAGTCTAAATTTAATAATCAAATTGGCCAAAACGTGAATCACAGTGATTATAGAAGTAGAGAATTAAATGGGCGATAGTTTGACAGTTAGTTTCAATGCTAAATTAAATATATCTGTGATGAGGGGGGTTGGGTAAACCCTTAAATTCTCTGTAAAATTCAGATTTGGGCACCATCCTCCCCGGGTGATTTATTAGACTGTAATGAGCCTCGGGCCTTTTCAATTTCTTTTTGAGTGAAGGGAAGATAAAGATTCTTCTTCGCCTTCTTGGCCAGGTTTGGGCAAATCAGTAGTGGACAGAAATTCATCAATCTTAGTCAAATCTTCAGGGGATTCCATTGTGTATACATTTGTTTAAATGTGTCATTCATTTTTGTTTACCGGTGATTGGTATAATTACTTTAATTCAGACACTTCTGGGTCTGCCATTTCTAATACCTTTTTGTAAGAGATTATTTGTCCTGTTGGTTGAGCTTTTAGCCTGTCCCATAATATAAACTATTGGGTGAGGAGGCACAGTTTGGCTCACAGAATAGCTATAGCTGGTAAAAACTTGCAAATGCCATCTGTATGAATAGTTGTTTTTTTTTCTGGCTCAAGATAGACGGGGTCAAAGGTGAATGATCTTACAGAGTTGGAGATAAGTATTCAGATTCTTATGTTATATGAATTGGCTATGTTAACAAGAGAAAAAGGTAGATCCTAGGAATTATGGGGGCAAGAAGAGAAAGAGTAGCCTCTGGATTGAGGATGCATTTGTCTCCACACATCTGTCAAGATTAGATCTTTCATAAAAGCCAAGGTAGTTTTGGTCACTTTTGTCTTGGATACTGTCGTGGGTGACTTCTACAGACTAGTGTCCAAACACAAATAATGTCCCCTTGATACCTGGAGAAAGATATCATGAATAAAGGATTCCTCACCCAAGTTGGGTGCGTTTAAGTTTAATAATGTCCATGGTTCTGAGTAAGTCTGACAAATACACATCAGCCTGATGTCCAATTGTCACCTGAGGGTTATTATTTATCAAAATAGTACAGCTGCAACTATTAGTTAATTCATCAAGTAGTCTATTGAAAGAAAATAAATTAGTATTTTGATTAACCTTTTCAGAACAAAGATTTCAAACATTTTCTGGTTTCAGCCAGAAATGTGTCTTCAAACTCAAATGTGTCTTTTCTTTGTCATTTATGACAAAGTGAGTCTTTTGGACTGTTGGTTGGACAAAAGAAGGGGTTTGACAACATCACTTTTGGCTTGTCTAAATTCAAATGAGCTGTTTTCACGATTTTGGGCGTTTTATTAATGTATTCGATTAATCGTGATAATAATTTACAAATTAATCGATAACAACAATAATCTTCAGTTGCAGCCCAGACGGGCACGCTATTCTTAGCCTCTTTTCTGGCTCAGTGATATCACAACTGCTATAGTTAAAGGCATCGGTGGGGAAATCATCAGTCTGCTCAAACATCGTGTAGTTGGCATTGAGAGAGTGAAGTAAAATATATAAAAAAGTAACCACCGTCACACCGTCCTACATGCTGCTTTCAACTGTTCCCTGATCTCCAGTGTGTGGGTGTTCTCCAATATGACACACCAGGAACAGAAAAAAAACAAAGATGTAAGAGGCTTTACCACTTCACCATATAGTGGAGAATATATACATACACAACCACCTACTGTATGACAGATGGTCACACAGATTGTTTTGCTATTTCTCTTTGTGTTTGTTGTACTTCGTTTTTGAACAAACAAGGCAGTGATCCTATGGCATTAGCAATAGTCTAAGCTCTCTGTTAGATCTGTGGTGGATGAGCTGGATGGCCTTTTCCTGGCCTGTTGTCTCACTCAGCCGTCTGAATCTCAGTTTATCTATCAGGCTGCGTGTCGGTTGGTTGTCTGCTTGTGTCCTCTATCCGTTTCTTCCTGACCTGTGTATAGCGTGTAGTAGTTTGTTTGTAAGTCAGCCTGTCTGCTTGAGTCTCCAGTGGAAACTGGGTGTCATTCAGACGGCATACAAGTAAAGACGTAGAATACAAGTCAGTCTCCTTATTGCCTTTAGAGAACATTCAGTCCCCTTCTGTTAGTTTTAGAAATGTTGTGTAGACTTGAATGCCAGTTGGTTAAAGAACTGTACAATGTTTTTTACTTGTTAGGGGCAATTAGAGCATAAATCTTCCCCAAAATCAATTTGGAAATACTTTTACCTAAATACAGTTTACCCAATAGTACACTACAACAGTACACTGATTTGAGATTCAGAGGAAACTTGAGCATTAGCCTAACCAAATGATGTGTGAAGACGGACATGTTGCCATCCCTGCAAATATTATCTCTCATTTCTGCCAAGAACCTCTATCTCTGTCCGTGTACTCCGTGGGCTCTTGGTCACTGGTAGTTTAAGCTGCTCATTTGACTTATCGGCTCAGGGAAAACATTGTGTGGTCACATCTTCTTTGAATTTTTTTTAACCTGCCCTGCGCTTTATGAAATTCTCTTTACTTCAGAAGTAGTTTCATAACCCTTCCCAGATTCATGTCTTTTGAATTCAGTCTTCAGAAATTCTACACAGCCAGTCGGATTGAGCCTAGCTGTAAAGAGCACAAGGACACAGAGAAGAATTTGGACACACAAATCTAAACTTTGACATCAGATGAAGAAAAAGAACATCTCTATCTCTTTTATCTTTCTAAAAGCAAGGATACTGTGCACATATTGTCACCTAATATCAAGACATGATGGTAAAGAGGTGGGTTAGTTGGCAGGGGATACTGTCATTTGTTTAATGGTTGATTTAATCACATTCAGCCAAGGTACCAAGGTAAATATATATATTTTTTTTAAGTCTGTAATCTTGAATCCTTGATGAACAATGACCAAAAATCCTATTCACATTTGATTAGCAAATATTGAAATAAACGCAGAGTAAGCAGTATTGACAAAAAGTCAGTGTACCTAGTTTCTATGCAGGAAAAAAACAAACGCGGATCGAATCTTTCTTGCCAGTAATAGGTGATTTGTCTAAAACTTAAGTAATCATTTTATAAAAACAAACAGATTGGACCCTACACATAAAGATATTGATATATTGATAAGGTCATACAGAACTGTGAAAGTAGTTGGCAATTGGATAAGACACGGGAAGCAGCTGATTGGTTTCCCTGCTTCTATAGTCAATCCTCCAGTCTTCAGCTTTCACTTCAGAGACAGATCACTATGTGCACAATTTCCCTGCTAATGAAGGGGTGTTGGGGCACGTATACGCATCAGCGGCGCTTGAGAGGTAAGCACACATACTGATTGGCATGGAAGTGCAGAGACAGATATAGTAGTTAGGTGGCAGGCTGCCTTTCCCTCTCCATTGAGCTCTGTGTGACTCGGGGTCTGCTGCTAGCCTGCCCCTAGGCAGAGTCACTCTCCAAGACATTGAGTCTGTCACAGAAACCCTTTTCACACAGAGACTCTGCATTATCGCAGTGATTTTTTTCACTACAAGTTGCCAGAGACAGTAACTACAACGACACAATAGTGGAAAATGACAGAGACATGGTGAGTTAAAGTTTTTTGCTTTAAATCATTTCACATAATCACCGCCATTCAACTGCGGTGCAGTCAGTAGGACAGACTGGCAACTTTTTATGAGGGGAAAAAATATAAAAAATAGTCATCCTAAGACACTACCTGCTACCACATTACTGTTGTTTGGTCCTTGCTTTGTGGGTAGAAGTGTGGGTCATTTCTCTTTTATTTGATGAGTGAAGGATCTGTTTAGCTGTCAGACTGTGAACACCATCAGACCGACACACCCCTGTTCCGCGCTGCCGGCTTTTCCATTCACACAGACGCCATCTTGCTTCTGCTGCGGCTCTGATACTACCTTCGGAGGCAAATCAGAGCCGCAGCAAAACTGTCCCCCCTCTCCACATCTGAAACTTTGACACAGACGGTGGAGTATTGGCCCATGATTCCCGCATTGAAAGGGCAGTTAGGATGGGGCTAAACGCTCTCCCATCCTTAAGCTCTCTCTTTTGCTACCCCCATTCCTTGTCTCACCCACTCCATGTTTTAATTCTCACCTACTTCTCATTCGTCACCGTAGACTCGGAACGAAGAAGCAGACACTTGAATCTTCACCCACCTGCTACCCCTGCCAGCTAATTTTTCTTTATGAAATATACTATACACATATATCTCCAGTGGGTTTTCTTCTACGCTAAGGAATCACATCACACACACACACACACACACACACACACACACACACACACACACACACACACACACACACACACACACACACACACACACACACACACACACACAGTGCCAGACGCCCCCAACACCTCATCCTCCATCTGCAGTTTGTCACAGAATTGCTACAACGCTCTTAAAACCCCCTTGCCCCCCCGGACAGACCTTATCTCTCTCTATTCCTCTCCCTCCTTCCCATCTCTTCCCCCCAGTATTCTCCCGTCCATCTACTGTGCTTGCTTTTTGTCTCACTGACCATGTCAATCACTAAACAAAAAGGCCAGATTAAAAGGCTAGATTGGTACATCCTGTCCATCCCTGCAGAGCGGGCCGTGAATAGGGCCTCTCTGCCTGTCTGTCCCCCATCCAGTGCTGCAATCCAGGTGTTGTCAAAATTCCGCAAGACCTCATTGTCAGGAGAAAGAGGCACCCCAGCGCTGCCCTTCTCCTTATGCCGCACTCTGCAGGGTTTGAATGTGTAATTGTGGGCTCGGGAGTGTCATTTGTTTTCTGTGTGGAGTACAGCAGAGGCAGCAGAGCGAATGACTGTGAGTGAGAAGTGTGTGTTTGTGGGAGGTTGGTTAAAGACCGGATAACTTACTGGAAATAAACCAGAAAGTATAATTGTTTGTATAATCGCAGATTCCTGAAATGCAGTTTTTGAGCCTCTTTGTGAGCGCGACATTTGTGAGCGTCCATGAGGTTAAATGCCAAATGAATAACTGACATGGAAATATATTTTGACTGAACTCGCCCCTTGCATTACATAACATCAGCACCAGTGGCTGAGTTCAAGCCAATAGAAAGAAGCCATGAGAGAAATATCCGCTTGCTCATAACATGACATCACATTTTTACTCACTGGCTCTTTTCTTTCTGTTTCTGTTCTCCTCTTCTTCCTCTTTTCCTCCTCTGTTCCCCCTCATTCCTTTTTGCCCTACCTTACACTTTAACAGCCCCTTCTCCTCTTTCCACCGTCCTCCATACTTCTATCCTTTTTGCTCTTTTTCCGTTCATCTGCTTTTCTGCTTTCTCCCGTTTTCTACCTCTCCAGTTTGTTCTCGTTAACAGCCCCAACAGGAGAAGGATGTGCTCTACAGACTGGGGTCTACGGGGCCACAGCTGCCCAATAACACCCTGATTTATCAACCTCCTCGAGCCAGCCTGCATGGAGATGCTGCTTTTGCTCTCTTGCGTCGGTTGTTACTTACAGCCGGCAAGGCAGGCTGTTTGTATTTCTGGCTGTGCGTCCTTAGGATGTGTCTTGTGTAATGAAATGGCTCTCCTTGTAATGTATCTAGCTTTCTCCCCAGTAGCTGAGGCCTGTTTTTGTATCTATCTCGCCTTTTTTCTCTCTACCAGGGTATATTTACTGACATGAGGAATGAAAGGGTGACTGGCGAACCCTGTTGATGTTTGTTTTATAAATCTCCACCACTGCCACTTGATAACAGAAGACAAAGACCTTTTTTTCTCTGTTTCAGTGCATCTCTCCTTCACATGCGTGTTGATCTTTTTTTTCACTGTATTTATTATGTTTCTCACATCTTCTCTGTCCCTCCTTCTGTTCGTACACCATGTCCAGTTCCAGATGGAGACTAGATATTCATAGATCCAAAACAGAAAATTCCCAAGCTGATTTCAAATCATCCTGAATTTAAATGTTTCTCTCTCTCTCCCCTCCTCTGTCCCATTCCTCTGACTTTCCCTCTCTCTCCTTCCCTACCTCTCTCTCTGCTTCTAGTCCAATACCAGATGGAGATGATGCGTTCTCTGCGTCACGTCAACATTGACCATCTGCATGTAGGCTGGTACCAGTCCACCTACTATGGCTCCTTTGTCAGCCGAGCACTGCTCGACTCTCAGTTCAGCTACCAGCACGCCATCGAAGAGTCAGTTGTACTCATCTATGGTAAGTAGTACCACACATTTATCATTCATACCATTATCAACAGTATGATACCCACATCCATTAAAAACGGCATATTCCGTCAGGGGGGGACAAAGGGCAGCTACTCCAACATGTCCGTAGGTGGGGTCTGTCATATCAGGTTACAGAAAATATGGCACTTGTTCTATCTAGCAGCATTAGGTTGAAAATATAATTTATTATGAACTAGGTTTTTCTATATCAAAGCATTAAAACAGAACTTGGTTGAAGTCACGATCAAAAATAATTTTGTTTGTGTTACGCCCAGCCACCCTACTTGGTTCAACAAAGTAACCCCATGTTTATATTCTAAAATTATCGAAGTAGTTCTGGAGGTTTTAAATGGGCTCTCTGTAATGATTTCTAGCTATTTACATGTATTAATCACTTTTTTTATTGGCCATATATGAGTGGATTTAACGTGAAATGATAAATGAGACCTTCCCCGTCTCTCTCTGTTGCCTATAGAAGCCTGTATACGACGATTTGTTTGCTGCTGGACTGGATTTCTTTGTGAAATGACTCTGATTGGATTTTCCACGACAGTCCAAAGGATGTGATTTTACGCACGTTTATCAAGTGCCTCGTCTCAGTGCAACTCTCCGCTCCCCTAACAAAGAGCACTAATGTTAGCTTAGAAATGGAGTCCACTAACAAACTAACGACTGGCTTTTAGCACAACACAGGATTTCAACAGAGCCTTTAACGGCAAAAACGTTTTTTTTACCCTCACCTTTGTGTTAGTTGTCACCTAAATTTCAAACCAGTGCTCATTCAGTGTGTTTGAATAGCCATGATGAGTTCAACCATAGGACAGCATAGGTACTGATCAGGCAGGCTCCTAATTATTATCCAGTCTATGGCCTTCAAGCAAAAATACTGTTTTACTGATTAAGTTTTAAAAGAACAAGAACGCAGAGAGCAAATCTACTGCTACATTGTTCACCTGTCACACAACCACTCAGCCATTCCCAGGCGACCACTAATGACAGGTTCATGCTGGTGGAAAAGTGGTTCCAGGAGAGGAGGCCAGGACCAGTTATGTTTTACACAATAGCTCCACAAAATGAGGCTGAATTTACATGAAACAATAGAAAAAAACCTATTACAAAAGCACAAATGCTTGCTCGGGTTCAATACACCAGGTCAAAATTAGTTTTACTTCTCGGGCACTAAAAATGGCACTGTTACCAGGGAGTTGATTATAATCATTTATGGTTCATATTCTTTAAAGTTTGAGCCATGATTACACAAACATAAGTCAAATTTAGTCTCCTAAATCAATACGTATCTAAGAATAGTACTGCCACTAAGACTTCTTGTGATGTTCTTGTTGTTGACATTCAGAAAGTCTCAGCAGTAAATCAGTGTGACAGACGTAGGAAAAGAGTAGTTGAGGTTAGCAGCACAAAGGTTTAAAAAAAACAAACAATAGATACGTCTCAAGATAAATCTTGCAAGTGTCTACATTGACATCAAGTACATTTTAAAATAGACCTGAAAGAATATTGCAGAAGATCTGTAATAAGCAAAGTCATCTTAAGATGACATTAATGTAATTTTATACGACGCAAACTGCTATCAAACAATAAGGTAGTAGGGTGCATTGGTGGTGCAAGTTCCTGTCTAACACTGCAAAAAACAGGGGTCATGCCCTCCCAGAAGACCATCAATGGCTGGTGAAAAGTTGCGACACTACATCTCACATGTCACAAGAACTCTTACAAGCAGCCCCTGAAAGGCCGTCGGAGGAGCGGAGGAGGCAGCCGCGAACAGAGAACTGGGAAAATATGACAGGATTAACAAGGTAGCTGGTAGCCACTAACATGACACTCAGGGACTTCATGTGCTTGCACCTGCTTCACAGAAAAGAGCTTTAAGAGCTGCTCATAATTGCTGTACCACAAATGCCACTCCAGATGGTGAAGGCTTTCTTTCAAATGACAGCAAATTAAAACCTGTCACTACAAAACCGTGTGCATTTAACTCTTCATTGTCTAAATAAATGCAAATTCATTGCTACATAACCACTCCAAGTGGTCACTGAGGTCATAGGCAGTGTACTAGTAGAGGCAGTATATTAGTAAGTTGTATGGAGCTGTATATAGCTGCACATTTAAGTAAATGGAAAAAGTACTAAGTGGTTTCTGTGATAGTACATCTGGTTTTATATGTATACGCATAGTGCGGAAATGTGGCTCACATCACAGACTTTTACAAGCTCAGAACATATAATCAAATATAGATGTTGTTAAAATGCCAGAAAGCATCAAGATGGTATTTTTCTAGCCCACATTGCATGCTTCATAATGTGCTGAGTATTCCTCCTTCAGGTTTATGAACCGAAAAATAAGTGTGTAATAAGTACAGCTAGTGTGTCACAAGAACTCTTACAAGCTTCACTGACCTGAAATCACAATCTTTGATTAAAACAGCTCTGTGTTTATCCACTCACCTCAAGTCAAGAGGCAGTAACCAGAATTGTCATTCTAAAAAATTATGAAAACAGCTTTGAATTTCATCAGCGTTTCACTGCTGCCGAGTGTGAAGGACTCCTCCTGGCACTGTTCTTTCTCTCCAGAATCACTTCCAAGGTTGTCATGTTCTTAGATGGAACAAATCTATGATAGGCAAAGATTAATTTTAACTAGCTGACTTATGAACCCATGTGATCTAGTCCTGCCAGCCAGCTGGCCACTCAGGCAGGCAGTCAGCCCCTTCTCATTCTAAACGAGGGCTCCTGTTAATGTCAGTCAATAATGCAGAGCTTAATGGATCAAAGCACCTCAGAGGAATTGACATTATCTCTGTTTAAAGTCAAAAGGAAAGAAAATTGATTCCTTTTTTGTTCTCTTCGCCATTAGCACAGCGGTCGATTTATGCCGATAGATGAATCAATCAGTTGGCCAACTGGCGAGTTAATAGCTTCCGTCAAATGACAGCTTGAAATTAGAGTGGATTGTTACACCAATTGGTTAAATATGCTCGCCATGGAAACAGTTTTCTAACATGAGATGACCAGTTGAAGAGGTTAAGATGGACAGGCATTGAGCTAACCTCTTTGCAGGTCCAGAGATAAGTGTTATTATACCATAAGTTTTAAAGGGACACTCCACCTAATTTACACATGACATTTAGTTTATTTGTCACGAGGAGTGCTATCGTATGTAGCCGTGGGAGGCCTCTCCTGCTTCGAATGCTACCATTTTTTGTCGTTGTCTTTCATGAGTCCGCAGAAATTTGTGGAACTTTAACACGCAAGTTCTTTATAGTTTTGTTTTTACAACCTTGGTGTTGTAAGATGACACATAAAGGAACCCTTAAGCTTTTATCACTGAAGTATATCCCTTTTATATTACATGGGTTATAGTCGATATTTTCACACAGGCTTTTTTGACTGGGCTGTCCTTTCCTGGAGAACATCAAGTTTCTTCAATTAAACCTTTAAAAAAACAGTCCACAATAGGTCCTTGCTATTTTAAGCACTCTTTATCAACACATTTCTTTTGGCCAGAAGTTCACTTTGTGCAGTTTTGTCACTTACTTGATTTCCTGGGTTTGGTGCTTGCTTTGCAGACTGAAGACAAAAAGGAAACAGAACCCTCTTTGTACTCTTGAATATATATATAAATATAATGTGTGCAACAAAAAACATTTGGGGTCATAATGATCTAAAGCTAGATCATGCAGGATTTTATTTTAGTTATGAAGCTTTCTGTGGATAAGTCATAGCTGTCTTGATCAAATGTGGCTGTCACCAACCAGTCTCAGTGGAGATTGGCCAGCATGAATTTAGATTGGCTGTGTCTTGTTTTTTGGATTGGCTGTGCTGAAGGCAAATGACTTGTCACAGTTGGCTGCTGGGATGGAAATAAGTCACACTAAGATTCTTGGTAGACTATAGTTTGGTGGCTGTCAGCCTGTCCAGTCTGTGCCAATATTCTATCTCTCTCTCCGTCTATGTCTCTCTCTCTATGTCTATGTCTCTGTCTCTGTCTGTCTCTCTCTCTCTGTCTCTCTCCCTCTCTCAATTCAGTTCAATTCAAGGGGGCTTTATTGGCATGAAAGTTTTACAACAATGTTGCCAACGCATCAAAACACAACTTGTCCAAACATTCGGACAGAACATAACAAATAACAACACAAACACAACACCAAGATTGATTTAGATTAATTATATATACAGTATATACTGTGTGTGTGTGTGTGTGTGTGTGTCGGTCATTCACTGTCCCTCAGGTTGTGGCAAGTTGACACATATTGGGCAGCAATACTGTATATTCCCTGTCTCCTTCTCCCAGGAATATTTTTAAATTTGATATGTCGTTCAGCTCTTTGAACTCTGAGATTACAGAATTAAACGTATTAAAATAAATGTTCCTGGTTTCGTTGAATGTTTTACATTGTAGGAGAAAGTGCATCTCTGGCTCAACCTCACCTGTCGAGCAGTTTCTTTTGGTTGCCATGATTGTTTGTGCGTTCCTGTTTGGATGGTCAGTTTGTGGTCACTGAGCCTGTACTTGGTGAGGATCTGTCTCTGCTTTCTATCTCTGTAGACAGTAGAGAGATACTCTGCTAATTCATAATCTCTTTTTAGGGCTAGATAACATTCTGATCTACTTTGGCTTTTAGTTTCTTCTTTCCAGTGTTCCAGATAGGTTTCTTTACATTGTTTTATAATTTGCTTTATTCTGTTTGGAGAGCAGTGTTGTTGTGAGGCTGGTCAGACTGTGTCTGAGAGGGGGCAGTTAGCCTCAGTACCAACTGACACAGGGGACTCTTTTCTGGGCTCAGCTCTTGAGTTTGGAGGGCTTTGGAGTGGAGGGTGTCTTGGGGGCTGGATTTCAGGTGGTTAAAAAAGTTGAGCGTTCTCTTGTGAATGTTAATTATCAGTGGGTATCTGCCTAAATCTGCCTAATGTTCATCACTAAAGAGATGAACATTCGGTGCTAAAACGTATCTATGGTAAAACACATAAGTTCCCTCTACTCTGTTACTAAATACACCATTTTACTCTGGTCAAATCATTGTCAAAGAATATATTTAGAGAATGTAGAATGTAAAGAATGACCTTTGACAATTTTTTGGATTTTCTCGTCACATACACTCTGTGTTACTTTGGGAGCTCGGCAGTAAGTTAACATACATGAATCACTGGGCTTGAAAAAGTCAGCCGGAACAGTTGCCCACAGGATAGAAATGGATACTTGCAGTGAGAACCTTGCTGACTGGGAAACTGTGGGAGGCAGAACCTGAATGAAGACTTTTTGCAACTCATACAGTTATCCTCAAGGCTCCCTTGCGCAAGGAAGTTAACCCCTGACCTCTTCAGATGATGCTCAAGAGGCCAGCAGTAGTTCACCACAGCCAAAGATGCGATTGTACATTACTGGAACAACTCTCACTCACAACTTTCAGATACTATGTTACAGACTGCATTAGATCAATCAGACAAAACCCAGGAAGCCACTGGAGTCTTGAAGAAACCAATGAAGAAATCTGATTTTGAATTTTATAACATTTCTGAAGTGGATAACAAAGTGTATGCCAGGATTGTTGTTTGCTGTTTTCTGGGAGTATGATTTAAAGGCATTTCACTTTTTTTTTCTACCCCCATCTCTCTTTTCATTTCAGACCCTATAAAGACGGCCCAAGGCTCCCTGTCTCTCAAGGCCTACAGGCTTACCCCAAAACTCATGGAGATCTGCAAAGAGAAAGATTTCACACCTGAGGGGTGAGTAGCTCACAGCGGAGTCACTTTATGGATAGATGTTATGATCGGATGCACACAGGTGTAGACGTTCACAAAGAGAAATTGCATTTTTATTTAAACACGAGCCGACCGTGCTTATGGGAATATATAATTAAAATGTTCACATTTTCTCTCTTTTGATTCTGCTTATTCAGTGGATGCAAATATAGACTCATGCATTCACAGGGGAGGCATTTAGTAGCAGTTGGAGATTGATGCTGATGATTTATCAGTTCGCCCTTGCCCGTCAAACAAATGTACCATGTTTACGCTTTTTCTGACCCCAAGGCTTATCGTAATTGCCTTTAAATTGCAGCTAAAAATGAATGTAATGAGTAGACCATTTTCCAGGCAGTTCAGGGTATTTCAAGTGCAGAAACTCACACATGCATAAACACACACATGCACTGACAAATCCAGACAAATTAAAGTCCCAGAGGTATCAAATTGCTGTCCATTCAGAACCTTTTCAGAAATACATTTTTAAATCTGCTAAATGTGAGTTCATTTGTAGGGAGAAAGAACAATTAAACTGCATCGTTTCAGTTTTCTTTCCCTGTTTCCTCTGTATTTCTCCACCTGTGCGTCTCTATTGCCCGCCACTATGTTATTGACCCAGTGTGTTTGGCCCAGAGTCAGGATCCTTCTCATTTCTGCAGCTTTTCATTAGTTCCTGTGATTTATTACAGCTCCAATCTGTAGCTATCAGTGTTCCCAATAAAGCACATGATTGAAGGAGGGCAGCCCTGGGCAGGAAAGGACAATATCGCCACATAACAACAATCTTCTCGCGATCCTATTATTTTCAGAATAGACCAGAAATCTGAATATCAATGTTTCTTTTTTTTTTTACATGGATGCAGAACTTCAAAAGCGATTCACCCCCTCCCACTACAATGTTCAGAAAAAGCAGCATCTTTCATGTTGTTATATTTGATGTTACATAAGCTTGAATATATTGTGCACCATTTTGAAATGAAAGGCAGGGATAGATGAGTGCTGAATAGAACCATCCCTTTGAACTGCCCTCCAAGTCCGCTCGTCTATGAAGGCAGTGGTCAATAGCCTCCACTTCAGCACACAATATGAAGCATCAAATTAGTCGCACTGTGGAGTCAACCTTTGGCTTTGTCCAGCAGGGCCCAACTTGGAAAGAGCATGACATTAAGTGTGCCAAAGTCCAGTAGGGTTGAACAATTTGTTCTGCCTAGAATGTGGTGTATTATTATTTCCTTACAGACACCTTTTTATATCACGCTGCAGGTGTTTGAAAAGGTCATAAAATGCAGGAAATACTTCAATGTACAGCAGATGGATAATTGTGCCAATATCTATAACAAACATTATTTATATCATTATACACTGCTGTGATCCATAAGGTCCACTTCTACTGCCACAAAGTCTCCTCTTAAAGTTTGCCTGAGATGATGCTACTTGTAACACAGAACAACATTTTTTTAAAATAACCTTATCAAAATGATATGATGCACCATACCCCAATTTATCACACAGACAATCATTATATAAACGTCTCTGTTTCTGGTCTAGTGCACATGGTGGATTAATGTAGCGAGGGTATTGATCCCATAACAAGCAAGATGCGTCTAACAAGCCAACATTAGACGTATACAGACATTAGTTTGTAGCTCATGCACTGTGCACAAGTGACAGGCAGAACCAAGGGAGTCAGTCAATGCTATTGGATTTATGTGAGACATTAGGCAAAGTTTGAAGTTCCATTTTGTGTTAACAGGCCCATGTCAGAGAAGGCGAGAGAGAGAGCTGCAGCTTTTAGCTCCAGAGGAGCAAGAAGCGGTGGTTAAAAATCGGTTGACGCTTTGCACACTTATCAGCAGAGCCCATAAAAAAGGCATTTAGGCTACGGAGTGTAACGATGTTCGAGGTGGGCAATATGGACACATTGTATCACACCGTTTTGAGATATCAAAAGGCAACATGCATAACAATTTTTATTAATTTTGCTTTTATTCGGCTGAGGTGCAATTTACAGTCAAGTACAATCCAAGTGGTAACAGCATGATGCTCCATTTGCAGCTTTTCTTGTGAGAATATGCGAACAACAAATAAAATGGGGGATTATGTCAAAAGTAGACCTCAGGGTAGCTTTGCCCCGCAACGAAGCAGATGTTAAATGCACAGAGTTGCATTAGAGTTAGTGGTAGAACAACTGTAAACTGCATCCACTCTCGTTTCACTTAAACTTTGTTCAAAGTGGCTGTGGATCAGCTCAGACATGGACACGAGTTTTGTTTGTTACAATCAATCACACTCATTTTTATGTGCTGTGTCATGCATGCAGTTTTTGTGCATAAAAACAAGCAAGCAGTCCCCTTGAAACCACTGGCTGTCTTAGTTATACACTGATAAAAGATAATGTTCCCTCTGGTTTTAGTTTGAGTATATGGCTATGTGTCAGGACAGTGAAAAGAAAAGTGAAGTAACAAAGGGCTGGGCAGTAGAGATGTTCCCATATCATTTTTTTTCCTTCCTGATACCGATTGCGATACCTGAACCTGACAGTATGTATTGTCCAAAACTGAGTACCGATCTGATACCAGTGTGTCGCTTGCTGTGAATGGATATTGGCTACTTGTCCTTTTAAAAAACATCTTTTGAGGTACACACCAGGGTGAGGGATGCTGCTATAAAGCAGTAGGGTCTAGTTTCTAATAAATTATGTAGTATCTGATGGGTGCATGTACTCGGTAATACTGCATTTTGCATCAGAGTTGGAGGCTTTTCCAATACTGGTATTTGTATCAGAACAAACCTACTGGGCAGTATGGTTGATGTCCATATTGGGATATTAATGACATTTTACAAAATTGGTATAGAGGAAATACACAGCAATACTAATTTATTAATACTAACCAATGGCACAGAATGCATATAAAAGAAATCCCTGACTTTTTCACCCCATGAGGTCTGTTGAGTGTTGAATTAACTGTATGTAGTCTAAAAAAGCTGGTAAAAGCATTACCTTTAGTAGTTATTGATGACAAACCTTGTGACTGTGAAGACAAATTGTAACTTAATCTCTTCTCCTGCCTCTGTCCGTCCCTCTCCAGCTTGAAAAAGGCAAGCATTGGCTTTGAGAATATGTTCGAGGAGGTCCCCATCATCATCAAAAACTCCCATCTCATCAACGCACTGATGTGGGAGCTGGAGGACAAGTCCACGGTCGCCGACAAGCACGAACTGCTCAACCTCTCAAGCAGGTCAGACGTTAGCTCATGCAGCACATGTGCCAAGAAGGCCCGAGGCCAGACACCTTGACTGTAAGAAATGTTAAGAGTGAATGCAGGTACATCTGCATTCCGGATCACCTATTTTTCAACAGGTTTTTTCTCCGGGGACCAATATTTACAAGATGTTTCTGCATGGTATTGTGGGGAATTGTGGGCAATTATCACCTTCTATCTTCTATAAAAAACAAACCTTGACCTTCAGTCCTGCTATAAATTTTCTGATCTCACACTGACACTGGGAGGAAGATGAAGGTGATCTACTACAGTTAACTGTTGTAGGTAGATTCTCTCTCAATTCTGTGTGTGGACACAGTGTTATAGTCCCAAATTCAACTCTTTTATTTGGTTTTGGGGTATCAAGGCTCCTTTTGACAGAACCTTAACACTAATCATCTTGAACTTCCATAGACCTGTGTAGGATCGTAATGGTAGAAATTCCAATGTTTCTATTTACATTACAGCATCTTGTCTCTTTGGGATTACTGCCTACATCATGGTGTTTTGTAAGCGCATGAGCAAGCTCCAACATGAATAAATGCAGCTATAATAAGGTTAATTAACAAACCTCAACATCAGCCTCTGTGTAAAATTGCACTATAATCAAATCAAGGAAAACCAAGGTTATTGATTGAAATTGTATCACCCCAAACCATCCAACACTAAGCAAAGTGTCATCTTAATTTGATTCATTTGCACACGGTTACCATAGTTACATGCTAAGTAAAACTGTCTACTTAAAAAGTGTCTTACAAGCTTTAAAACCATGTCATGGTCTCTCTTTAAACCTGCAGGCTGCTTTCACAGACATGAGTTAAAGCTCCTGCTAAATTAAAATTGATTTGACATTAGGGAACTCCTCTGCATTAATCTGTGTCTTCCACACTGTGCTAAGGTGTAACAAATCAGTGTAAAAGAATAAGAGGTCTATTGATGTACTTTGACTTGCACTCACCCATCCTACATGATTTTATTTCTGATTTTAAACACTTTTTAGGAAGACAGGTTTGATTTGATGTATTTATTATTCTCACAAAAATCCAATGAAAAGACCAAATCTAACAATAAATTCATCTTAATAACGAGAAGTGGGGACATATTGGTTTATGTCAGCTTTTGCTGAAACAACAGCATAGACTATTAACGCCAACTGCATTTTAGATCTCTGTAAAGTAAATGCTCACAGTTTCTGTTCTGTGTTTACCCCGCTTTACTATTTATCATTAGCAGCAGAAATTATCATTAGAAATATACAGTACACAATGTGAGTCTGGGTCAGGCTCTGATCATTTTCACAAGGTTCAATGTGCAGCTGACGGCACTAATGAAGAAAGGGTCAGATTCAGTGGATCTGCAATGACATATAAGCTGGTATACGACAAATACAACAATGAGCTGAATAGCATAACCTAATGTTTGTTATAATGAAGGAACATGCCACCCAGTGCAACACTAAGGCTCTTTTGTGTGGGTTTTATCAGGTTTTAAAGGATAAGGGGCTTCCATTGCACATAGGCATGAGCTATATGAGGCTGTGGCTCCACAGACGATATTTGTTAGTAGGATCAATTCATTGTTGGTCTTGGTCCTCTCAAGGAATTTGTTGATAGTAATGAAAAGATTAATAATAATACCAGCCTAATCCTCTTAAAACTTACTTTAACCTGCCAGATGGGTGAGGGATACAGTATCGGGAGATCTTAAAATGTGTAGCTGTACCAGTCATGAAATGTTTTCCTGTGACAGACAAAACATTTAGTTTGTATTAAAGGCATTTATTGTTTGGATCAGATGTGTAACTTACACCGGAATTGCAGTCCACTTACATATTCTGCTTCCTCTAGACATTGTTTGACCACTTATCTGATTTTAGGAAATTGTCGGTGCACCTTTGGGTTAGTATCGGATGTTTGATTGCAGTATCAAGTCCAAAACGGTAAATGCCACATTAAAATGTCAAAACAAACTTATTCGGAAATGTCTCCAAGTCTTCCATCACTAATGATCACAATGTGAACAAATATCACCCCACCATATCAACTCACAGCCTGGCTCCGTTAAGTCTCGCATTCAGATCTCAGAGGCTCTCAGCATCAGTCTCGGGAGAATTTATCAGCAATCATTTATGGAGATAAACCACTGCAAGTAGAGCAACAGCTGTGAAGCTTCCCTTGGGCAGGTGTGAGAAATTAGCACAATAACGACTCAAAGTGCAGTTTTACACACTGTGCTGACTAACACACTGGAGTGTAGCACATCAAGAGTTGTTGTGATTCGTCTCATTTGTGTCCTGTGTCTCAAGTAAGTCACAAATTTAATGAAGGCTCGTGTATACAGCGCTGAATGGCATGTTCCTGGGCCAGCAAGCTTGGCACCGGCACAGTCATTTGCTAGAAAACTGTCAAATAGACTGAAGAAGGATACTGCACTTTTCTTGCATATTGTTCCATTTTCCAAATGATTACTCTGAAGTTGAGAGATAGCTTTCAGTATGACCCAAAATGGGGGTAAAAGTAGCCCAGGCCCTCCCCATAGGTTTCCCGGCATGACTGCCGATGGGATTTCTGGCAAGATGAAATTGTTTCCTGAAGTTGTCAGATTGCTGCAGCACCGTCCTTGTATTGGAATGTAGCGTCCGTCTCTCTACATCTTCGACTGACAGCCCCACCCTTTTTCTCCTCATTTCCACCCCTTCAAAAAAAGATAATGATAATGGGTTTTATTTAATGTTTTTCCTTTTGTCTCATTTTCCAATCTGCAGCCCCATTTGTCAATGTCATCTACGTCTAAGGCTGAGTAAATGCAGTTTCACTCCAGCAAACAGGGTTGTTCTTACCACAGATGATGATGTTGATCGTGGTGATGGATTGTGTGAATGTAAATTCATTTATGGAGCTCCTGTTCCCAAAACAGCCTTGAAATGCCACGGTGCAATGCAATGTTGCAAAGCAGCCAGTATTTATATCAGGCCACAAAGCCCTTTGTGTGTGGGCCATCTTACACAGTCTCCACTTGTTTTAATATATGCCCACAGTGGAGTGGCTTACATAGTTCATTATAAATCCTCCTTACCTTATATTTACTTTTTGTTCTGTGTGATTGAGCAACTCGTCGGTCCATTACCTACACTCTGATTAACGTAATTACCTTTTGGCATAGAAATGCTGGACAAAGGAAGGATATGGAAACATAGCTTTCAGCTCTACATGAATACCCTGATGATATGTATTCAATAAGGGGATTGAGTGCAGAGAGAACAGATGAGGCTTCACGAGAGCTGCAGCTGTAGGAGCAGTAAGGAATGTGAAGAGACCTAACTGGAAACAAAGGAGGTGGTGACAGAAATGAAATGACCCTTGACAGACTAACTTCATCCAATGAGATTGACTTTCAGAGGAGATACTTTTGATCTATAGGCAATTACATTTTTTTGAGATCTTGAACCTCAGATTTAAGCACACATTTAATGAAATAGAGTTTTCTGGCACATAAGAACTAGGACTGTGCATCAAACCCTTCATAACGCCTCCTGAAAATATTAATTTCATGCACACTTTTTTTTATATTCTCATCAGGATAATACCACAAACTTTTGTTGGCACAATGTTAGATCTAGGCTATTTCCTGTCCTCTTGAAAACATATTGTTCTGCTGCAGAAGCAAGCCAGGGATCCATATTACGCCCCAGTCCATCAGTTAAAAAGGCTCCATCAGAGTAAAACACTCATTACAAGAATTCCAGTCATATCCTTGGCAGCTTTGTAACAGCTCTCCGACGAACTTTCAATTTACTGATTGTCAGCCCATTTTTGCTCGCACATCAATACAGTTTTAGAGTTTGTCCTCTATTGTCCTGTGCAGGTATGAACACACAGGCCTGAGCACACATGTGCATACATAGTGTATGGGCTGCCATTGAACCTGACCTTAAAAGAGAATCGGTGATAAGAGGAAATCCCTCGGTTGACTTTGATTTCTAATTCAGGATTGATCGAAAGCCTTGCTGACCCGTCTGAATAACTGACTAGATGCTGTGAACCAGGTTGCATGCAATCTTTGGAAATGGTACCATGGCACATTGTGCGCAAAATTATAATAGTGTAGTAATAGAGTAATAGTGTGTTTTCCTTGCATATTAATTTTTTAATCAAAAAACATTAACAATCACTAGAACTCGTGCAAACTCAATGCAGTTGAGCGTTCAGGTAAAATACGTTATTGTCAGTAACTTCATTTCACTTTAGAGATGTGCGATATTTTTATTTAACCCTTACTAAGCATGTGTCAAAGACTTAAAATGCACAAGTACTCCAAAATGCAACAAATTTACAATCAACTACAACAGTAATAATGAAATGCAAACAAATAACCAAATAATAAAAAAATTCTATTTTCACTTGACGCATACATAAACAACAGATGTTTTCAGGATGTCGCTCTGACTAAATGATTTCCATTGCATATATTATGAATGCACACCACAGAAATTAGCTACCATATTGCTTGATGAAATGGTTTTAAATGGGCTTTCGTCAGCGAGAATCAATTTTGACGCAGTCGGGGGGGACACAGTGGGGAAGTGTTATAGCGAGATTTGGTCCTGGGCCATCAGTTTTCATGTTCACAGCTCTGACACCACAGTGGAGGGTTGACATACTGATCACACAACAGTCCTCACAGGCAAACATGATGGGGGTGGAAATGGCTCAGCAGTCAAAACTGCGGGAAAGAAAAGCTACTGAAAAGCATACACAATCCACCCGTGTTTTTATTTCAAAAAGTGAAATGAACAGTGAAATCTGACCCAATTGCAGTATCCGTCCGCAATGCTTGTGTGATAAAGTTCTGCGACACAAGGGCGTCAGAAAGTCATTTAAGGCTGATGCATTATTCCATCACTTACATTAACACACACACACCTCATGCAGTTGCCATGCCGTAATATGGATGATGCGTTCCAGATAGTCAAGCATGTGAGAAGAGCACTATAAATCATCATCAGCAGTGTTCATACAATTATATCAGCATGCATGTGGTTACATTAATTTTTCTCTCACTGTGCGAGCATGCTTCAGAGACTTCAACCTCACGTGTGTTTGCGTGTAGATGTAATTAGTTGCCTTTTGTGAATTATGTAATTCCATAACAATTCCCTTTTTAATATCGTTTCTAATCAACTTCCTAGCACCAAAATACAACATGTATTGAATTACGGAAGCACTCAGGCCATTGTAAACTGTACACACATTGTTTCGAGCTACATTCTGCTGAATTCTCCTTGTAGCTGAAGCCTGTAGCAGTATCGTGACAAAGCTTTCAAACATTTCCTGTGCTTTTGATGTCAACACGTTTCACTATACCTCACTCAAACAGCAGGAGACTAGAGTTTTAAATACAAAACAAATTGGAATATTGTCAAGGCGAATGTGTTTGCCCTGTCAATCCTGGTTACATTGGCGCTCGTTTCTCAGAGCTACCGAATCTTAGTTCTCCTCCACATCAACATAGGACAGGTATTCTTAATCAATAGTTGCTAGAGAACGAGGTAGCAGCTGTGGAGATGGTTAGTGGCATTTTAAAAAAAAAAAACAACACACTTTGTAGAGTCTCGGAAATTGAGGGTGGATAAATTATTTCTTGACAAGATGATTTCTTAGCAGGCAACAGAAGACGGAGAGTGTGAGGAGCCAGGAGAAAGAAGCGAATATTGATTTATAAAATGGCTAATTGAAAAATCTCACAGCAGAGAGGAAAGTAACTACAATCACCCAAAACACTCTTCCTCCACATATTCACATGAACAATGAAACACACACAAAATAGTTACATCAGCGCAAGTGCACACACAGCCAAAACATACACGGAGCTGGCAGTCCTTGCGGGTACAATTGTCATTTAAATAAACAGTCAGAATCTGTTTTCCCACAGTACGAGCTGCATTATGTAGCACCCAAACATTCATAAATGAAACAATATAATTCCAGAGAGGAAAGCACAAGAGGGAGCAGACTTGAAGTGGAACACTGCAGCCTTGTCAAGGTTGAACTTAAGGCAGTAGTGAGACATCCTGTTAAAAATGGGGCTCATGGGAGGAGAGAGAAGAGGAATACAAGTAGAGTTGTGTGTCGAGTGTTGTCAGCATGGCAGTGTTGGGGGGGGGGGGGGGGAAGATGAGGGATGTGATACCAGAGGAGAGGGATGTAGCACAGGGACAAGAGGGAAGGGGTCCTGAGGTCTGAGCACTGTCAAACCCCCGGAGAGAGTTGCCATGTCAGATCTCTTTCAGGATACACAAGAGCAATATATCTGGTAGGATGTGAACTGAAGATTAGGTCAGAATGGATGACAAACATAGACTGTTGAAAAATGTGGATATAGCATTTTTTTGAGTGCAACCACAGGTCTCTGAAGGGACACGCTAAAGGATGGAATTGTGCCTTCGTAGTGATCGCTACTGGATGAGAAGAAGCATTTTTTAACATTATCTGGTTTCAGAGTGGGTTTTCCTCCAGAAAACCGTAGTCTGTCCGTAGTCCCAGTAGTATTGAAAAATCACGTTTGAGAAGCCTTTGGTTGGTCTACTAAACTCTTCTTCACATTGGAAGGGATTGTTATTCATTTTTTGCTGGATTTGCTTGTGATAAAAAGAAGAGGTGGAACACTTACATTTATTTGGAGATCCAGCTATTCAGATTTCATTTACACCCAGTGAAGATACTTATCACAGTCCACTTCCATCTGATGGATCTTGATAATATCATTGCTAAGAATTCTGCCTGCATTTATGCTTTGCAGTAATACACATTTTAATCCCAGGTGCAAACTTATTTGGCGTCACTTCAAAAAGGTTGAAAAGTTGAGGGAAACATTAGTTAATTCATGTAGCCCACAACCATTATTGTGTACACACAGGTGACGCTCTCATCGAGTTGCTCTAATTGCATGATGGCTCGCTGCAGTTTGTGTGTATGTGTGGTTGCAAGGGTGAATGAGAAACAAAAATTGCATAGCCCTTTGGATTAAAGTGCTGCAAAAATAGTACATTGTGCGTCCAAAATTATAATTGTAAAATCACAGTAGAGTGAAGGGAACATTAGCGTAAGCTGTCAAGTTGGGGTGAATGGAAAAAAATGTACGTAGCTGCTTCTGCTGCAGTGCTTAAGGCACTTCAAAAACTGTGTGAATGACATGCTGACATTTTTCTTCCAGCAACCACTTGGAGAAGAGCCTTCAGCTTCTGATGGACAGAGTGGATGACATGTGCCAAGACATTGTCAAATATAACACCTACAGCCGCAACCTGAGTAAGCAACAGCAGCAGAAGCACCAGGTAATACTCACACACAGTCACATACACAATAGCTCTCACGAACTGAAGCGCACACACCACCTACAGACAGGATGAGCAAGCAGTAGAAACACCAGCTTGCCAGCGTGCATATAAGGGAAAGACGCACACATGTACACACACACACACACACACACACACACACACACACACACACACACACACACACACAGGCATTCACACACACACACACACAGGCATTCACACACAGATGCACCTACAGCCACAAACTCAGCAGGAAAAGAGCAGGTATATTTCTCTGAGCTGTGGACACAACCAATTGTAGCTATAATCACAGCAGGCAAGCAGCAGATGCACCAGGTAGCACAAACTCAGAAACACTCGCACAAATGTACAGAGAAATATGGTACTCGTGGCTCACACATTAAAGTACATGCACCCAGTGAGGACCACCAGTAAACTACAGTAAACGCCAAAGGTTAAAAACATATAAACATTTACTAACCTCTGTATCTGTAGCATATACAGTATATCTATACCAACTATACTCACATTGATGCACATGGATATACCATAGCTGTACTACTCAGTACTGTAATGCTGCGTTCACACATGCAAAGTAGTCGTCAAATCTCTGGCCACCGTGGGTATGTTTCGTCAAATGTAATGCACGTACTATACTCTGCCACGTAGCATTGTTCATTCCCTGTTACATGGTTTGTTTCCCCCGAGTACAAATTAGCCTTGTTTGATCTCACCTGGTTGTCATCCGCATTGTTTTGGCAGATATTTGCCAAACTTTTAGCTTTTCGCAACATTCCTGTGTAGTGACGCTGAGTAACTTTTTATGTTTTACGAGTTCCATTCACTATGAATAACAGATTGCTGCTTCTCAATCCTTGTCTGAATCCTTATTTGAATGAGTTCACTTGGTTGTCACTGTGGTGGTGCCAACACTCAAGGCTTCGGGAGAAAAAAAGTGCAGGGCCATCTGGCAAAAGAAGTTGAACCTCGCTCAGCTTTTGTCTGAGCCAATCCGTTGGTGAATCAGAAATATGCAGGGACACATTCCTGGAAGACTTCTTTGTAACTTGTATTTCTAGTGTTTGCCTCGAAATTTTCACAAAAGATAATTGAGTGCCGACATGATCACTTTCCAGAGGTTTTAAATCCTGTGCAGTGTTTTTTTTGTTTTGTTTTTCTACTCTCAGATCTGTTACTAAAACTGGACTTCCTAGATCAAATTTAAACTCAAGCTATACTCCTCCATTAACTGAAGCCTTTTCGTTGTTAACCATTTGATATGAACTGTAGAGGGCAGGGGGGAAAGTCCTGTATTGCTACTCGTTTATCCATTTCAGGCTCAGGTAGGATTTACAGGTCTGTTTCAGTTCTTTGAAACTTTTAGTTGGTCATTTTCATCACTGCCTCTTTGATAAAGCCATTACTTTATCCTTATGTGAAGAATAAGCGTCGACACCCAGGGAGAACTAATGTATGTGGACTCAAAGCTAGTTTAAATAAATTAAGTCTTTCTTAATTTTAATAACTAAGTGGAAATCCTCTGTGTTCATTCTTTTTCTGTACTAGTGAAACACATCACAAACACAAACTTAATCTAAAAGCAGCAGCAGTCGCAGGCACACAGTCACACACATCCTTTGTGTGCACAGACTTAAGACACACACACACACACACCCCTCCTACAAGCACGCACTCAGCCAGAAGCCCCAAAAAGACCAGAACAAAACACACACAGGTGAAGAGTCAACCACGAACCATCTGCAACTCCAGCCTCAGCCAGATCCATCACAAACATCCAGCAACAAATGCAAACACAATGGGTCACGCACTCGTACATGCACACATTACTCACGAAAATGGAAGTGTAGAGGCCAGGATGACTCACTGATGTGCAGCGAGTGCATGTGTAAAAACTCACACCCACGTTCACACCACTGCATCATTTTGTCATTATTCTGTGCGAGTGCAAACGAGGAAATGTCTGAAGTATTAATGTTAATCCAGGCTGAGTCACCATCTTCCTGGGCCGACAGCAGCCATGTTCACACACACATTAGGCAGACTTTGAACAAACATGCATCTGTGACCACAGGTAGTTCGCTGTATGCGCTACAAGGCTTTCACAACCTGGGCCGTGAAGAAACACACACCTACGTAGCCACACACCTCCGGGCCAGTCACCCACACTGCAGCCATTACGATCCATCATCCTCCCCAACTGACCTTCTCATCATCACAGCCCCCAAGCCCACCCACTCACATACACACACACCCCCTCACACACACACACACACACATACACTCATTTCATACACAATATCACACAGACCATCCCTTTAATAGTGTCGACTTCTTTCATGTTCCACACAATTCTCCACAATGAACTAACGGTGCACACAGAGACAAAGAAAGCAAGCCTCTATTACACCTTTCAGACATCTACAGTCCTTGCTTCATGTAATCTTGTGCTATTGACTCTGCTGCTTCCCAGACAAATGGAACCTTATTAATCATCATAGCTAGTTGCAAAAAGGCGCCTTACTGAGAGGGCTCCATTTTTCATTTATAGCTCTCTGAATTTGGTAAATAGCAGGTTCCCAGGCACAATCTGTGGCCAAGTTAGTCTTTGTACCAGGAAATGTATGTCTCACTCCCCCTGATTTATTCAATTCAATTCTTTTTCTTCTCTTTTCCCATCCACCGCAGCAGGCAACTCTTTGTAGAAGATTAGATATGGAGCAACGTGTTAATCTTATGAACCAAGGACTTGTGATTTATGCTTAATGATACAATTTGCCTTCCATTAGATGATTCAGCAATATTTTCCAAGTCATTACTTCTGTGCCATATCATTATTAAAAACACATAAAAGGCAAGCCAAATCATGGCTGTAAGTGCATTTTTGTAGTGTTAGATGCTGAATAGATACAGAGCGATCATGAATCCTGTGGCAACTTAGAAAAAGTTAATCAGTTCCAGCTTTATTGTTTTTGAAAAACTCATATCTCACTGTAAAAAGGTTCAAAAGTTCAAATCCCATCTGTGGAAAATCTGCTCAACCCCCACATGCATGAATTCATTATTATTCTTTTTTTTAAAAGAGAGACATGATCCAAAGGGAACCCGATGGAGAATTGGACCAGCTCAGTCGACCCAAACAGACCCTGATAGAGGGAGAGAGAATACCAGCACACTCCACATGACGCTATTTCAATTTGGTCTAAAGAGCAGCAATATCCAAACAATAAAATAATAACAATTTGTGAATCAAAATCCAAAAAGTCAATCATTTAATGGATCTTTCTTTTACATAGGGTAATGACCTCCTAAAATATTCTGTCTCCCTCTGGTCCCACCTCTTGTCTTGATTAAGGCGTCAACTAACAATTATTTTGTTGATTGATTACCGCTCAGTCTATAAAATGTCAGAGAAGGGTGTGAAATACTTATCACAATTTCCGAGACTCCGAAGCGTCGTCTTCAAATTGCTTCTTTTCACCAACCAAACTGTCCTAAACCCAAAGACTCTTCATTTACTATCATAAATAAAGCAAAGTAGCAAATCCTCACATTGAAGAAGCTGGAACTGGCAAATGTTTGACACTTTTGCTTGAAAAATTAATGGCACCATAAGTCAATTAGCTAAATAGTTGATGATTAATTTTAACTTGATCAGCTAATCAAGAAACCGCCTAATCGTTGTAGCTCGAGTCTTAATACAGTAAGTTAAGACCTCTGGTCCAGATACCAGGATTGGAATTTTTAACCATCACACTAAAGCCAAACACAGCATGATGTCAAAAACACACTATCCCCAGCATGAAGCAGGGTTGTTCCAGCAGCATGCTGCGGGGGTGCTTCTCTGCAGCAGCCCCTGGCAGGCTCGTGAAGGTAGAGGGTAAAATAAATTGAATGAAAATACATAGAAATCCTGCTGCAGTCTGTAAAAGAACTGCAACATGGGACAGGATTATTTTCCACCAAGACGACGACCCCGTACATAAAGCCAAAGCGCCACAGGAGTCTGGACTTCAATCCATTTCAGACTTTGTGGAGTTGAAAACTGCTGTTCCCTTGCCGTCTCCATGCAACTTGACAGAGCCTGAGCAGTTTGTAGAGAAGAAATTGGGAAAAACGGTTTCGAAAAAGGGCCTCGACTAAATTCTTAAAGGAGGTTGTACTTAATTTAGATCAGTTTGATTTCTTTTTAACTCCATTTACTTCCAATGAGAGATGGTAAATACTTTTTAGGCGTTGTTTGTATATATGGAAGTTGGAGCACAAGTGCAAAACTGTTTTTGTTAGCTTGTTTCTACAAATTTGCATGCATTAGCATTTTGATTATGCACAGTCGTGCTGTGACACATTGGCAGGGAAAAATAAACTGGAGGAGTATCGACTCATTTGAACAAATAGTTTTATTTTTATTGTTTATCTTAGCAGTTTTTGTCAGCTTCAGCCGCCCGTACAGGTGCGCTGTGGGATGTTTGGTTGAAAGCTCGAGTCGTTCCTTTTTCCTCCCTTTCTGCCGCAACCTCCCATTCCAGCGTTCTGTGTCAGTCTCTCCTCCATCTTTCCAAATTAACAAGGCTTTTAGGTTCTCCAGAGACCAGGCACCTCGCTGATATACTGACTGTCAGCCCTCCACAAATCACTCCATCCCTGTCAACACTTATAACTCTTCTCTCTCCATCTGTCTCCCCCATCTCTTCTTTCATCACCACGCTCTTTTACATCTCACTTCATTCCCGTTGCTCTTTCCATTGCCTTATCTTTCTTCTTCCTTGTCCTTTTTTCCTCTTCCTATCCACTCCCATTGTGTGCTCTCTGCATCTCTCTTACTACATTTATCTCTTACTCTGCCTTTTCCTGTCCCTGACTATCTGACTTCACACCTTTTCTGTTCTCACTTTTCTTTACTTCCACTCTTTACAGTACCTCCTGTGTCTCTCACCTTCATCCCCCCATGCCTCCCCTCTCTCTTCATGTCCATTTTCTCTTTAACCATTTATTCCCTTCCCACATTGTTCTATATCAATTCTCTTTTTTTCTTTTCTGTCCACTCTCCGCTCACCTGTTCTTCTCTCTCCCCTTCCAGTACCTCCAGAGGCGGACGCAGGAGAACACCCAGCGGCAGAGCAGAGGAGAGCCCCCGCTGCCTGAGGAGGACATCACCAAAATGTTCAAGCCCCCTCAGCCTCCACCACGCATGGACACTCTGCTTATTGCAGGTACGCACACAACCTCCACACATGCACCACAGAGACCCCCCTCGCTCCAAACTCCATCAGCCGCCTCTGCTCCTCTCACTGGAGCTCAGGTTCTGTTTTGTAATTATCTCCGCCATTATCTTGAAATTACATTAATTTAAAGTTTATTGACTCAATCTCCAGCTCGCACCGCCCTTTTCCCTGCCGTTTCACGCTGTTCAGCTCTCCCCCGCCTCCTGACAACATTCTGATCCTTCCGTTTACTCTGTTCCTCACTAATTTGATGTTTTGCTGTGCTGCTGTTTCCCCTCCCCCTCTCTCTCTCCCGCCTACGCCTGTTTGTGTGCATGTCTGTGTACAAATGTACGTATGTATGTATGTATGTATGTTTGTGTGGGTGCGTGTTTATGTTTCTGTGTGGGGGCTCGTGGATGCATGTGGCTACCCTCCAACAGGGCAAGTAAACAACTACTGCCAGAACGTGAAGGAATTCACCTCTCAGAACCTCGGGAAGCTGTTCATGGCGGAGGCTCTCCAAGGCCACAACTAGAGGAGAGAAGCGGGGAAGAGTGCAGACAGGGAGGAAAAATTAAAGGTGACAGAGATGCAGAACCATCTTGGCTTCGACTGGAGAAGAAGTGCACCCTTTTTTGTTTTCTAAGAATTTATTCATTGTTTTTATGCCTAGCCCTATCTTGGATACAAATTATCTTTGAAGATCACTTGATTTTGATCTAAATAAAAGTCTTGCATCTCCACATCTTCTCTGACTCTGTGTATGTTTTCACAGTTGAACTGTATTCTGCTTTTGATGGTAATTGCAGCACATTTTCCTGTATTGTTTTTTTTTGGTCCACAAAAGTTTGGCTCAATATTAATATGCTAAAATGGAGGTTGAGAACAATACAAAATAATTATGCAGTATAATGGTATTTAAACCTTATTTTTATCGCTACATGCCTTTCGTCTTACATATCAATCATGAAACAGGTGTAACCATTATTAGTGGATTTGTTGAAGTGTTGGTTTGAGTGGTGAGAAGAGTTACATGAGTGTTAAGTAAAATGCCAGTTACATGAGTCGGCCCCCACTGTCTCACCGCACTAAATAGACTTTTGATTGTCTTTTTTTCTCTCCCTGAAGTGAAATTACTCGATACACCAGAATCTGCCTTTCCTCCACGCAGCTAGCAATTAGCACCTGTTTATTTTTAGGAAGCGAAAACAAAGTCCCAATGGGGAAATTTGGCTTTAAAGCAAAGATTTATTTTTGTTGTCGAGTTTTCAAGACATTTTGAAGGGGGAACTGCAGGTGCGCCAAGTGACGGACTCTGAGGAACTGTCATCTCCATTTGGTGGCATTCCTTATTTAGTGCTGTTGTGTCTTTAATTGCCTGAAACTCATAAATTATTGGTAACACAATTTTCGAGAAATGAACAACACGGGAATCAAAGTGTTTTTGGAGTCGTTGATGATGAGTCTGCTGATGAATGTGAGCTATAGTTAAAGACAAACAGATTAGAGAGAATTATACAAAGATGAGGGTTGGCATTGTCAGCCATACGTGGGTTTATTGTTTGACAGTTGAAGTGGAACACACAATTAGAGATGATTGTCATCTGTTTACCTTTTTCAAAAACGGATATTCTTGTGTTGATCAGACTTTTGATAAACACAGTGTTTTGACCTGTTTATTGTAATTGCTGGAATTGCTATCAGAAAAGTAAAGAAACGCTCTAAGCAGTATTGTTGAATTCTATTCAATAATTATTGAAATTATTTGTCAAATGGAGATATTTGAGTTCTGTTTGTTCCTGGCAAACAGTAAGATGAGTCAGCATATTGACACCTTCCTGGCGTGGGAATCAGAATCGTCTTTGCTGCCTTCAGGATGTTTATTTGCCCTACCTGCCTGTAAGAGTAATCATAATTCTTAATCCCATCTGCTATCCCACTAATCAAGCCTTCACACTCTAGTTCATTTTTATTTATGGCTTCATCACTTTCATTCAATTGAATTTTACATATATCTTCAGCATAATCCACTCAGTATCAGTAGTGCTTTCTAGGGACTTTAGAGAACAAGCAGTACATCAACACGACTTCAGGCTACAACTGTTATCTCTGTGAGGCGGCACTGACCTTAATGTTAACATCAGCATGCTGACGTATTCACAGTGACAAGTGACAACGCTAACATGTTTAGCAGGTATATTGTTGATCATGTTAACTTGAGTGTTGGTGTGCTAACATTTACTAACCAACACCAAACACACCTGAGGCTCATGGACACGTCAGAAGATTAAGTAATTGATCATAAACGTACTGGATAGATGAAAATGTTGAGCCGAGGAACAGGAATGTCTCTACAAAAGTTCATGGCTATCCATCTTGAGATTTAAAATCTGGACCACAGTGGTGGATCAGCTGCACGACGAAGGGCCTGAATCGGATCGGTCGATGGGATATTCTCTGGAGAACACAGGCAAAACTCAGAATATGCATGAGAAATTCTTTATGTGCAATATCAGGTCAAATATGGACTAAATATACTTCATGGGAACATATAGTATACTAAGACACCAGACACGTCTTATTTCTGTCATGCATATGGGCCAAACATGACCTCATTTCTACAGTATCTGGGATGACATGAACTCAAGATTTCTAGCGTATAAAAGTCCCATATGGGGAGTTGGATATACTCCAAACATGAAATCTCTGACTCTTTGGGTAACACTTTCAATAACATACTAATATCATATCTTGGATTATTCAGGCGAGGGGCCAGTGATGACAGCCCCCCTAAACCCTTCTGAAAAGTATAGAGTACACATTCTGTCTACTGTCAACACCTGCCAACACTTATTTTATATTTACATTGTGTACTTATTACTAGAACTCAAATAGTTTTTAAGCTCGCATTTGATCGCTTCAGCTTTATGATTAAGCATATTTGCTGACATGGGAGGTTGCCTGTGGCAAACATTTGCCCTTGCAGTGTTAAATAAAGTTGGACTGTAGCCCACAACAATGCTTCCACAGCGATGCCCCTTTTCACATTTCATGATACAACAACATATTACGCCCAGAGGGGAAATGCTGGTAGTCCTGTCCCCTTCAGAAAAGAAGAAAGTGGCATCTTAAAACAAACTTATGCTGACAACCAAGACATAACTTGCAGTGTGATGCCACATCTGTCAGTAACCTCTAAATCCTTCTGCATGAGGGCATCAGCTAAATAGCTCGCATGTGACTGTAAGCTGTTGTGGTGATCCTCCGCAGAGTATCGCACGTCTCAGGATTCCTCCTCAAGTCGTAAAAACACAGCTCATTTAAGGAGCTTGTCATCAGCGTCCACTCCACCCAACAGCAGCAAGCTGAATGATGGCTCTTCCTGCTCCGTTTAATAAAGAAGCTGCCAGTGTGCGGTTCATTGTACAATAATTACGCTGCAGCTCCATCTCGTCGTGTGCTCCGTTGTTTTTTCCCTCGACCTGTGGTTAAACAGCATCATCTAATTCAGCGGATGATGTTATTTAACTTGTCATCAGCATCGCCTAGTCGAGTAATAACTTGTAATGCCTCTGCTTGTCATCAGCCCAATGTCATTAACAATAATTACAAGTCAACCAACATGATGAACGCTTATTGAAACAGAGACACTCGAGCCGGAAATGATTTCTTCCCCCAAATCATAACATGTTTCCCTGACAGGCGGCAGGATGGGAAATATTAATTCACCACAGAGGGCTCAGTTGATCTTTATTAATTACGGTATCTGCTGCTTTGATAGGTACACCCGTGCCTGTGATTGATGTGTTGTATGATGAGAGACAGTGATCGGTGGCTTCTGCCTCAGCTGAATGTGTTTTGTTTGTAATTCTGAAGCAGCACTGTGGGGTGACATTGCCCTTGAGGCCTGGCTGGGCCACAGCCTCTCCTGTCCCTAATCCCGGGATGTGTGAGGAATTACAAAACTTAAAGTGGCCTCAACAGAACCACAAGCGTTGTGCGAAGCCGGCGAGGCACAGCCCGCCGCTGCAGAGTGCAAACACGGTGACAGAGGCTCGGATGGTATTTAAGGTGACAGTGTTTTTGTTTGGAGTGGAGAGCAGTTTGGACTGAATCATGTAGTCAGAGCAGGGCTCAAGGGCAATAGAGTGGAGGTGCATGGGAGTCAAGCTGGTGTTTTGCTTCCACGTTACCCCACAGTCATATAAATCATGACATTAAGTACTGGCTGTCCTGTTCAGGAGACATAAAGATGATTAATTATTTACCTTCAATGATTTTAACAAGGAAATCAGATAAGAGGAGCCACATTATTTGGTTTCTGGAACGAAATTTCAAATTAAAAATCATTTTCGTGGTTAACTTAAAGCTCCTATTTGTAACAAAAGTTGATTTTTGAGTCTCATTCCAAACTTGGAAATACTGATACTTTGGGATTGTAGGTCAGGTTATTTAATTAGTCCTTTTTAACAAAATATCAGAAACATGAACAATACAGTGAGTTGTAAACTATCAACGGTTTCAACACACGCAAATCATTCAGAGGCGAGTTCAAAATACTTCAGATTACATCTATTTTTTCACCCACAAGAAAAAAACTCCACAAACCATGGATATGGAAATGGTCTTTGTTTCGAGTTTGACAGCTGGAAACAACATGTCTCTTCTTTCACTGAAGTTCTTTGTGTACGTGTGCTGAATAAGTTGCACCACCATGCTTGTGTTAAATTGCGTGTTGGACCACGATTGGTCTCCAACTGTCAATCCTGCTCATACGTACACATGTTGAACACATCTTGTGACAATGCTGTGCTTAAAGGTGTGTTCACGCAGAACAAGAATTTTCCCCTCGCAGAACTCACAAAAGTTTGATCACGGGATCATTTGTGTTTATCTGCAACACCCTGCCAAGTGTTTATACATTGAGGGTGTATGTATCTGTGTGTTTAAATTCAGCTGAGCCTTTCAATGAACTCAGTACTCACTAGAGACTGGTACGGTGATAAAATGAAGTACATTTCCCCTCCGATCGCTGCTGCAGTCCGGTTGATAAATGGGGGTGACGAACAATCCACTGTTTTAATCCTGAACATTTGAATCTCTGAGCGCTCCTCCTCCCACTTACCATAATCATGATCAGAAATTGTCCCACGACTCATTAAAAATTTCAGATTTTCGTCTGCATATTGTCCAGATGCCTCGTCAAAAATATTTTTTTTTGTCGCCACAAACACAGCTGAAAAAAAAAAGGTCCTGTTGTGTCGTTATAATAATAACCGGTAGTTGTGCACTTCCAAATGTTGAAAAGCCATCTGGAACAGTGGTCTCTCAGCTGTCTTGCCTAGCCGTCGCACCACCACCATCCCCCCATCCTCCTCACATGAAAGTCAGCTCATATACATGTGATCTGAACGTTTTATCATTCTGCTCAGTGGAACTCAAATATTCATGTGAAATCACAGTCAGCAAAACACATTTTGAGTGGAAATAGCTTCATTTTTGCCTTCAACCACGTTGTAGTGAGTTATACATTCAATACATGTTTATATTCTGCTTGAATGCTAAATAGCTAAAGTGTTTCCTACTCATTCAGCAAGTCATTATTACTTAAGTTAGTACTTATGTTCATCATATTGAGTGCTCTCTGTGTCAATGCAACAGAGAGATTCTGCTGAAACGCAGCACTTGTCCCTCCATATGTCCAGACACTTCACCTTTTGTACCCACTCGAGGCACTGATGTGGATTTTAGAAGTGCAGTGTCTTTGCTTCATTGTCCTACTCGTTCTGAAATGTTAAACTGTTCGGAAGAAAAGAAAAACACGGCAGCAGCTGCATTTGCAATTGTCTCTCCCACACAATCCTGCTCAATTGACCGTGAGACTGCTGTGAGTCGGCGAAAATGAGAATGACATCCTCAAATATTAGACAAAATGTTTTCACCCGTGAACAGATGCTGAGCCTGTGGCCTGCTGTCACAATACTTATGATTAAACTTTCCACCTCCTCTCCCAAAGTGATTTCATTTGCCATCCCAATTATTTTTCTATCGCTTTCTGTGATGTCACTTTTCTCTTCAGCATTTGCAAAGATTGCCCTAAACTAGACCGTGTGTTTGAACCGAGCCTGGGAACCGAATGAGGGCTTTAGCTGTGTAAACAGCCGGCCGTTTTGTACGCTGCAATAGGAGGAAATACTTAATTAGGATTATGGGATTTGTCTCTGCACCTTCAGATTCCTGAGAAGCAGGCTGGTAGATGTCAGAGGGATATAAGTTTGGTCTCATTTAATCAGGGAGTGCGGCCTGCACAGCCCTGACCCCAGCAGTAATTTATTACCGCTCAAACACAAACACAAGCTCTTTCAGCGGGCCTGCCGTCGCCCTGTCATTGGTGATAGAGAGAATCAGCTGGCTGAATATAATGAAACCAGTTATTTCCCTGTCAGCTCTGAATACTTTTCCTTTTTTTTTTTTTTTTTGCTCCCTCTCTCTCTCTCGCTCTCTTGCTCTCTTTTTTTTTCTGCCACAGATATTGCCATGGCAACTGTAGATCCTGTACGGAGTAGCTGTTGAGGATGTAAAGTAGTTCCCGTGGAAAAATAATCTTGCAAATCCCCAAAACAAGAGCAGCAAGGAAGGCAGATGCAGTTGTAGGAAGCGGTGTGGGTATGGTTAGGGAATTAAGCATTTATGGGATTATTCACACGAGTCTGACGCTGCTGACGTCAGAACACGTTTCTTCATATAACAACGCTGCACCTGTCATTGTCGCAGCTCTGTATTGCTTTATCTCTAGCCGATAGATCTGCACTGTGATTGGCAACTGTATAGATCGAGCGCTGTGTTCTAGTTGCAATTCGTCTCTGCCTGCCACCCAATTCGATGGCTGTCACCCGGCAGTGGCACAAATCCCACAGGCCATTATGAGGCTGGTTTAATCCCCACAACAGCAGCAACAGAAGCCTTTCAAGGAGGGTTTCAGAGCATGATACCCTGTCTGTCACATGCTTCCGTGGGCTTCAGGCACGGCTACAGTGCATTGTTGTCGTCCCACTTCATCACTTTTGTCTTGTCTTATCCCCGAGCCACTAAGACAAATGTACTGGATGTCCTCCTGCTGAAGATCAATCACATGTTGCGTGTAATCTTCTGCTGGGCTTAGTCTCTCTGCCACTGATACTCAGATGTGGCCCTGGCTGTTAGACATAATACATTATGCTTTTATTAATGTTTTAATTTTGGAGGTGGACTTTTAAACAAACTATAATCAGTTTACCTACAGCATTAGTTTGAGAACCTGATCTTTTCATACATATTATTTGCTTCTTGTAAACTCTCCGTAACCTTTGCCCAAGTTGTCATGTGGGTTTTAAGTGTGTGGATGTACAGCCAGGAGTCAACTGGCTCAGATATGCATAAAGACCAGAGGCAGGTGGTATTAGCCATCCCTGCTCTCCTCAGAGTTAAAAAAAAATTTAATCTTCCAGCACTTCAAGAACTCACGACCATGTTTTATTAAAGTTGTTCAATCCAGCAATGTCATGATGAAAAGAATTCAGGAAGTCACTGCATCCGGCCACTGGTGCCGCGTTCCAGCTTTTGTTCATTAATTAAATCAACAAGATACAAGACGTTAATATATGAGATATATGAGGTATTGGTTGACATTAGAGATGAAGAGTCTTTATGCAAGGCTAAGCTTATTGACAACACGGTCGTGATTTTCCCCGGACATCTTGCTCAGGGTGGGCTCAAATGTCGTATAAATGTAGGGAGACCGACAAGTTGTTATCATTTCCCTGCTTCCTGATTGATTAGCAACTGAAAATATCATGGATAGTGATAGTGGAAAATGGCCACCGTGTGAACATGCTCTATTGCAGATGAAAATCTATGTGGTGTGACTCTGGCAGAGACTCCGCATTATCGCAGCATCGAAGGCTCACCTTTACGCCGCCTTTGTTTGTTCAACCAGCGTAAAGCTACTCCAGTGTGTCATTTCGTACATCATGACATCAACGTCTGTGTGTTTTTTGTCAACATGTTTTCCCCAGTGTCCACCTGTTAATCTAAACATGTATCAGCTGATTGTTTATAATCATATGGATGCTGTTATAATGTGTTGTAATTGAGATCCTGACCTGCATCTGTAAGTGACAAAGTTACGTTTCTAGCTCTAAATTACATAATTACATAATCACCATCAGTAAACAGCAGACTCTGTCTGGCTCTCTTTCGGGGAGGGATGCTGTTTTCTGGGGGAAAGTTCACTGAAGTCTCGGTCGGGTCGGGACTGTTGCAGTGAATTTTTTCAATACAAGTTTCTGGAGACAACACAATAGTGAAAGGAGACAAAGACATGGTGGGTTAAAGGTTTTTTCTCTAAATCACGTCACATAATCAACGCCATATAACTGCGGGAGACGCCTGGCTCTGCTGCCGGGAACAGATGCTGTTTTTGGGCAGAAATGTGATGAAGAGTCGGTAGGACAGACAGGATGACAGAGGCTTTTCTAGTTTGGATGTGGTATTTTTTTCCTCATATAAGTAGCCAAAGACACTACAGTTACTACATTACCGTTGTTTGGTCCTGTAACGTTGCTTTGTGGGTAGAAGTGTGGGTCATTTATCTTTTATTTGATGAGTGAAGGATCTGTTTAGCTGTCAGACTGTGAACACCATCAGACCGACAAACCCCTGATCCAAGGCCTCCGGCTTTTCCATTCACACAGACGCTGCCTCGCCTCTGCTGCGGCTCTGATACTACCTCCGGAGGCAGATCAGAGCCGCAGCGAAACCATCCCCCCTCTCCGCATCTGAAACTTTCACATAGACAATGAGGCGGAGTATCGGCCCATGATTCAGTGTGAATGGGGTTACAGTTAGATGCATTCAAGATAATGTATGTACAAATATATTACCAAGGTCTAGTTGTTTTTTTTTTTTACATTTTAATGCAAAAAATGTCTATCTTTAAAGCAGCTTTTATTAATGTTTGCATGATGTCTCAAACGACTAATTGTAATGTAAAAGGAGTCACTGATGAATACACAGAAACCATTCATCTAAATCTGGAGTTCTCAAAGCAGCAATTTACCATTTTTAGCTCATTGTTTTGCTTTTCTGGCCCGTAACTTTACTGTTCTGGTTCACTCTCAGCAGTGTTGTTTCCACTCACAGCAGGAAGCTGTTTATAGCAAAAAGAAATGTCTGAAGACTCAATGTAAACTGTCTGCTCAGCACCAAATGGCAGACAGAGAAAGTTAGCGACTAGCTGGTGAACACGGTGGAGCATTTAGCAGATAGGGATTTCCCTCAGGAGTTGGTGGAGACAAAAACAGATCTAAAAGGAGAGTGAATATTGGACTGTGGCCAGAAACAGGACACAAAATGAAAGCTAATGATGCTCAGTATCAGCAGGAGGTGTTAATAGGGAGGTATTCGCTAATGAGTTATCCATATTAACTTCAAAGGTGATAATATGTTGATGACGTGACTGTGCCTCGTTTCTGCTGCCCCCGGGGGGATTGAGGGAATCAGTTATTTATAAGAGCAGGCAGAACCCCATATATGAAATATTTCAACTATTTTCAATCCAAATATTTGCTCTGACACATATCATATCAATATTAGTCACATCTCTGTTACATACGTTCCACTACTATTATCGTACTGCATTGCTACATACCATCCTTGCCATTGATCATTACTACTGTTATCACTAGTAATCACATTTCCATGTGCATTTCATCATTATTGCTGTAATACATCTTTGTGTACTTTCACTCCTGTCAACCATCGCTTATAATTGAATACATTGTGATCTCGTTGATCTGCTCTGTACATGCGACATCTATTGCACGTCTGTCCGTCCTGGGAGAGGGATCCCTCCTCTGTGGCTCTCCCTGAGGTTTCTTCCGCATTTTTTCCCTGTTAAAAGGGCCTTTTTTGGGGCAAGTTTTTCCTCACTCGAATCGAGGGTCGAAGGACAGAGGGTGTCGTCTCTGTACAGATTGTAAAGCCCTCTGAGGCAAACTGTGATTTGTGAATTTGGGCTATACAAATAAAATTTGATTTGATTTGATTTGATATCAGCGTTATAGTCTTGAATCTCATCTCATCTCATATAGCTCCTGTACCCCAGGGTTTGAAGGAGTCTACAGTGTTGACCTATGAGGAGCAAACTGAACCCTTTAGTTGTACTTCAGATACCGGCTGTGCATCGGTAAAACTTGGGACAAATATACCGGCCGTCTTCTTGTTAAAGACCACACTTGTAGTTTGTGTTCTGGAGCACACTTACAGTTTGTGACCTCCAGTTTCCCCTAATGCTGTTTTTATGGGCCTGTTACTTTTTATTTATTATCCATCATCCTGGTTGAAACCTTGAATTTTAAACGCTGCCCTTTTTGCCTTTTCTTGCTGGCTTATCATATTTTCCCCCTAATGAAGAAAATGAGAAAATGCCAAGCGGAGTAATTTATTATAATTCATGATGAGCTTCTGTCTCTTCCTTAAAGTCTGGAGATGCCAGGTTGCACCGGGTACAGTGATTGATGGGATGCTTGTGACCTACAATAGAGAGAGCCACAATTAAAGCACACCTTATCTCCCAGCTGTGACTCTCAAAGATAAATGCTGATAGCGCCCTCCCCCTTGATGTTCAATCATGCTCTCCACGCCTCGGCCTCAGCAAGTGTCCTTAGAATGACTGATGTGCATTTGAATATTTCTGTCTCGCAGGTAAACATTAACATTCCGTTCACTTATTCTGTCACTCCTCCTGTTTTACACAGACATTCTCAGGGAAAACCAGAATCTAATTTAAGTGTGTTTATTTTCATGCTGTGTGCCAGTAGGACTAATGCACCGAACATCCTTTTAGTTTGGAATTATTCATCGCATGATATGGGAAATGGACAATGTTTTTCCTTTTTTCCTTTCTCTGCTCTTCCTGGTTTTAAACTTCTGTCCCAAATGTCATATTATTTACAATAAAAAAGCCCTCATAGTTACAATCACTCCTCTCCTACCTCACCTCTGCCCACATTGACTCAATATGTTCCTTGCTACACCGGAGCCAATAAAATACTGGATTTATTTCATGCCGACACCAAGGAGGCACATAACTCATGACCTCCCTCCCTCCCCTGGAAAGATCGGATCACAACCTGGTGCACTTCACGCCTGTGTACAAACCTCTCGTCCACAGCCAGCTGTCTCTCTCACCCGCACGGTCAAAAGATGGTCCATTGAGGCTGATGAGGCTTTGAAGGACTGTTTTGATACAAAAGTGCTTTGTGATGCTCATGGGGAGAACACCCCCCCCCACGACCCTGCACCCCCCTGTCCTGTAGTGAAGTCCCATATTAACACATTAAAACATACTAAACACAGTGACCAACTATAAGTGACAACAGCTGTGGACACTGTCTCGGATGCAACAAGCAATAACAAACTTCAGAAATGAAACAGAGGAATAAACCATCAACAAAGCATATAAACTCCACAGTGGCTGCAGCCACAAACACACATTCAAGCTCAGAGAGATGCTCATTCCTTACACAAAGCACACACTCAATGCTATGTTGCTAGGCAACGCAGTGGTTGTTGACGTGTTGATGCTCCCTTCTGTAATTGTTGTACTCACCTGTTTGAACGTCATTCTGTGAGCACTGTGCACCGATTACCCTCCACAGTCTGAACTCGATTCAACCAGTCCTCTCAGCCCGTCTGTCCCACTATAACCAGTCCTCTCAGCCCGCCTGTCCCACTATAACCAGTCCTCTCAGTCCGTCTGTCCCACTATAACCAGTCCATTCACCCTCAAAGTTTTCAGACATTGTGAGCTAAAAGAAGTTCGTCAGAAACACAAACACAACACTGACGGTAAAAGTTCCTCAGCAATGCAGCAAAGGTCTAAATTGACGCTGGAGGAGCTATTTAGCATTTTGCCAAACCCCACATGCACCTGTTGGTCCCAAAACATATTGGGCGTGTTTGATTTTGGTCACTAAGCGTGCTCGCCAGGTGGTACATTAAATCAGTGAATGATTAAAATAGATGCAACCTTTTTTTTTAAACTATGCTGAGGTAAAAACCTCAAAATCAACCCTCAACTATTTTGTGAAAGTTTTGTCACAAATGTATACAGTTACATGTCCATGCATATTTTAAGCTGGGTATACAGACATCCTTGGGCTTTCTTGTAGGTATACTATACTATATCTACTACAGATGTATATCATCTTCTGTGTGGAGGACATACAGAGCTGAAGAATGTGTAGAGGGAGCTGAGGAGGACGATCATGCAGGTAAAAACTGCTACAGGTGAACGATGGAGGATCAGTTGCAGCAGAGCAGTCTAGTGGGGTCTCAAAACCATCTCTGGTTACCTGCAAACTTACTCACAGCCTGTGGGCGCCCAAAAGAGGGTGAATGATCTATACCTTCTCTTCAGTGGACATCAACACCACATCCACAATCATACGCCTCATCACATATGGGGACAATGGTGAGTACAGAGAGCTGACCCAGGGCTTTGTGGATTTGTGCAAGTGGAGCAGATCAATGCTCTCTCCTTCTGTACCAGGTACAATCATGAAGTACTGGCTGTTTACCTGAATAACCGGGACTGGACTGACAATACAAATGCACTATATAAAAAAAGGCCTGGGCAGACTCTACCTGCTGAGGAGACTCAGGTCTTGCAGAGTGCAGAGGGCATGCCCGAGGACCTTTTTTGACTCCATTGTGACATAGAACATCTTCTATGGACGGGTGTGATGTGGCAGCAGCATCTCCACTGCTGACAGGAAGAGACTTGACAGACTGGTTAAGAAGGCCACCTCTGTCCTGGGATGCCCGCTCACACCAGTGGAGGTGCTGGGAGAAAAGAGAATGATGGCTAGCTATAGTGTTGTCAAAAATATCAGTTTTTCAATACATACTGATTCTGAATGTTTGTACTAGTTTCATAACTCATTTTCTGCAGTGTCAACACACAGGGACCAGCTGTGCTTTTTCACTCTGTCACATAAGGGTTATAAATCATTAGTACACTGCGAGACTTACAGCCCACCGGGCCTTAACATCAAGGAGAAAGTTGTTTGGGTGTTTTTTTAAATATGATTTTTAAACTAAAATGTGTTCTACAAGTAGCAAACTGCTTTCAGGAATAACTCCAAAGGTTGTGTGTTATATTATTTAGTGTGTGGTTGAGAGAGAGAGAGAGAGAGAGAGAGAGAGAGAGAGAGAGAGAGAGAGAGAGAGAGGTGACGCAGACTATGACGGCTATAGAAACGTTATAGAAGTGAACATAGCAGTGCAGTGTGTGTACAGTTTAGGCTGTTTTTCGGTGAGTAAATGCTACAGCTCCTCAAGACCCAAGTTGTGTTTTGCATCTGACCTGCTGATTTAAGTGATTTGAGTTAGCTCATGGATTTGCAAAAAAGGAAAATCTGGATACAGTGTCAGAGGTGAAGCCTTGTTCATTCCTGTGAAAGCTGTTCAGTTGAGCCTCTCACTCTTAGTTTAGTCCTCTGCTAACTTGAATAGGAACAAAACAATTTAATGGCACAGCTCTTCTAGACTTTTCAGAGGTTAACAGAGTGTATGGCTCAAATTCTGATAATATAAGACGTCATTTTACAGGGGGTGTGTGGCCCCAAAAAAATATTCCAGCATTTTGACAATCTAAGGTGTGCATCACGTGATTCTGTAATTACATTGTTTGGCCTCTCTTTCAAACTGGCTTCAGAGCCAGGCGCTGTCGCTGGGGCCTTGGGTTCGCTGTGGAGTCAGTGACAAATTCGACCGCTATTCTCATTTGAGTAACAGGCCACTTCTTCGACCAACACTGACCCCCAATGTTGACGTTATAGCCTTAAATCTAAAATTTTATGCCCTCAATATTGTGTCAGTTTTCCCCCGTAGTGTTGAATATCAATATTTTCTGGGTGTTGCATAAAAGTTATAAAGTCTAGTATTGTGACAACACTACTGCGATATCGTCCCTGAGGGAGACCATGTCCCCCTCTGAAACAGGACACACCACTGCTTCACCCGTGGTGTGTGAGGGAGAGATACTGCAAGTCCTTGTTTCCTTAAATCGTTAATCTGTTTACTTATTTATACATTTTGCATTTTTACTGAAGCTTCTTGCTGTTGTGCTGCCCCCCTTGCTGCTGTAACACTGCAAATTTCCCCACGCTGGGATTAATAAAGGATTATCATATTTTATCTGTTATTTTAGCATATTTATTTTTCTTCTCCTTGGGGACTTCAACCATTGTCTGCCTTTAATTCTGGTCTTGGTCTCATCCTCCAAATCCTTCCGATCTTTATCACTAAATGTAACAGGGGCATACATGTGTTGATGCTCTGTCTGATGACATAATTCAGACATGCGTTTGGATTGGTTATTTGGAGTTTGAAGGAGAAAACACAGCCGTGCAGTGTGTCTGATTGGAAACCACTCGAAGAGGAAACTGTCAATGACGATAACCTATTCACAGTGTAGATAATACTGCTGTGTCTATCAGTGGGGGGTGCCATACGATCCTAAGATCATAGCTTTCATCCGTTTCATGCTGAGCACTGTTAAATTATGCACATACTGTAAACATTTGATCAACACCCCCCTTTTCATTCCCCATTCCTTTTTGTTTCTCCCGCGGCTTATCATCTATTTTTGACTGTCATCACACTAAGTAAGATGTTTCTTTATGTGCAGCAACATGTACATTCACTCAGTGGATGTCATCCTGATCTCTCCTCTGAAGCAAAAACAAACACACACCTGGCTATTAACATTTCGGGTGCACTGATGTTGAGGAAATGAAATTTTGACCGTTTCTGAATTTGGGTTTTAACACTGTTAATAAAGGTGCTGTCAGCGAGGCACACAGAGCAGCTGTCACTGACCTTTCAGCAGTACAAACTACCACATTATCTTCCAGCTGAGAAGATGGATTACAACAAATGGAAACAATGAATAGAAGCTCATTTTTTAAAGATTTATTGCAGTTTTCACCTTCAGCTTTGTTTTTCCTTTCCATGCACGTTTTGATTATAACAAATGTGGATGCCTGGGCCCTGAACCTTGTCATTTGGCATCCATTTATTTCCTTTGAGGGAAGCAGCAAGCCCACTGACATTCAATCACATTATTTTGGCACAGTGATTCTCTGCTTCCACCTGTGACCTGAACCACACATAACACAGTGCATGACGTGTGCTGTGTAAATCAAACCACCAGGACACATATACACCGATTCCTAACTGAATCTCATGGTGAGACCCTGACCAGCAACGGAGACGATCTCATGCACAAACAAAGCAGGCAGCAGACCACCCAGGGCTGCTCTTTTACCCCCTTTCATAATTTTTTTAACTCACTTCCTCCCAAGCCACCTGCAAGGTGATGCGACACCACTTGGATGCAGCTGCTGACCTGTTATTGCGGGAGTGTGATAGAGAGCAAGCTTAGAGCAGCCATAGCAGGCCTTTGTAATGGCATGATGGCCTGCAGGTAAGTGATTTAGAGAAAATCAGGTTGATGCTCTCCAAACCCTCTGCCGGAGATGCACGGGCCAAGGCCAAGAAGTTGTAAATTTTCTCAAAGTGTCAGCTTTTTCCACATCGCTTACCTTAAGCCTGGCTGGAATTAAATTCTCACACATTTTTTAGAGCTGAAATTGGTCGTTGCTTATGCATCTTTTCCCTCAAGGACCTCTAAAAAAAAATTGTCTGAGGGTGCCGTTTGGAGGCTTGTCCCACTGTATTTGCCATGGCACCTGAGCCATAGACTCAGTAAAGAGAAATTTCTGAATCCTTCACCCAATTTAGAAGGAATTGGCCATGCTGCACAGGGCTGATTTGACATGGTCTGTGCACAAAGAGGGAGCATATCTGATGCGTTCAGGCTCACTGCAACTGGACACCTAGCCTAGGTATATAAACAGGTACCACTGCACACTCTGCTGACTCCCAGGTCAGTGGAAATTCCTCACATGCTGTCCACATCCCGTACAATCTTTTAGCCAATTTGCCTTGTACCATTACTCAGATCCCATTTAACTTTGTGTAATGTGGGAACATTTAAATGACAGACAATGACCTTGTAGAAACTCACACAAAGATAATTGGTACAGTGACTGATGAAGACTGTTTGTTCAAAGCTTGTAGTTATTATATCTAACATGAACTGTCAACGAAACTCCTGGAAGTAAAAGAGAAGATACAGGTGTAGGGAAATGGACACTTCATTAATATGAGTGTAAGGCTGTAGGCCTCTCATTGAAAAGGATGTCCTTGTACTGTAATCTTGACAGAATTTCAAGCTAAATCGAATTATGCAAGACACACTGTATGAGGTAGGCACTGAATTACAATGAAGAAGTTCAAAAGCTTAAGAAAAAATAAAGGACAATAGGAAAAAAAGCCTCAATTGCACCATTTTCTGTGCATGGCTCCCCTGTCTCCCATTATATCAGATTTGAAAAGAGAAAATAGCCATGGTTTCTTACTGAAAGAGACCATACAGATAGCGAGGGTTAAGAGTGGAGCTGAGATTTAGCTGCTCTGTGGGTTGTCAGTGCTCATCATATTTTGACGTGTGCCCTTCAAGCATTAGAGCTGCGCCAACACTGGCCCTGACATGAAGGCCCGTGATCTCAGACTCTATATCCTGTTAACACGAATCGGACGGGAACAGATGACATCTTGGTCATAATATTGACTGAAGAAGATTGACAGTCTGGGTAGTCTGTGGTGTCATACATGATCAGAATATCCAAAGGAACCACACAACTGGCTGTGCATGTTTAAACCCACTTTCTACAATTTATACGACTGCCAATCACTTATTAGACTTAGCCATTCAATATTAATTGACTGCCTAAATACATTATACCCGCTGAGTTAATCAGGGGGTCATGTGAAAGTGTGTAAAACTCTATGCACATGGAAAAAGTAAAAATACTTGAAATCAAGGAGCTCTAAGTCATAATATATAATAACTCCTTACCCCTGTCCATATTGAAACCAAGGTTGTGTCCCAAATAGCGTTAAATTCCTGACAGTTGATGTAAAGAATGTCAGTCACTTAAAGAACGTCACATGTGCAGTATTTTCCCACTAAAACCACTTTGATTAAACAAAAAACTGTCTGTCTGGGCTGTTTCCTCCAGTTTTTTTACAGAGCTAAGCTAACAGGTTTCTCATAGTGATGAACCTCACTCTCATTGCTCTGATAGAAGTATTTTCCAACACATCCTCATTACAGAAAAGTGAGTTGATTTTCAGCGGCTACCGAAACTGTTGCAGTGTACTTGCAACATGTGTACTGGACCTTCATCATACACTTGTAGTTTAGTTATGTTTTAGGCAACAAAAATACTTGACGTGTCGTAACTTAACTACGTTAGTAAGTTAAAAGAACTCACCGTTGACTTACGTCGGCTGTCTCCTGGTAGCCTGCTGTCTGCCTCGCAGCAGCTCATCTTCTCTCCTCTGTGATGATTGTCTGCAGGTGTGGCAGAGTCAGGGAGGAGTCACCAGCTGCACCTCATCTTCATAATCAAGACTTCTTCAAATACTCAGCTCAACCCTCTCCAACCTGCCAGTCTGTCGCTGCTACTTCAGTCACGTTCAAGCCATTCAGTGTTTTCTTTTCCTGGTGTTTTTGCTTGCAAGTAACCTTGTTTTTCCATCCCTGCATTAATCCCTTTCTGAGTAAGACAGGCTGTTATTTTCGGCCACAGAATGGAGCTGTTTTCAGTGAAAAAGCTTTAAAACCCCTCTGTGCTCTTCCTGCTCAGAACCAACCAGCAGGCAGGCACAGTAAAAACTAGCTGGTGAACATAATGGAGCATTTAGCAGCTAAAGGGACAGATATTTCTGTCAAGAGTTGGTAGAAACCAAACACAGAGTTAAGAATGAATAATTATTTTGCTTTGGAACTAGAGCTTCTGCTGTCCTCACATGGCCAAAAATAGACACAATTATATGTGACGAAGTTAAATAACCTTTACGTGCTGTAAGAGGAACTTGCACCTCTTGTTAATGTTGCTTGTGTAGCCAGCAGGAAGAGACACCTTAACTTCTTTGTTGTGCATTTAATTGCTGCACTAGCTTCTTTAAAAGAGCTGATAACGGTCATTTCTCATGTAAAGGTTATGCAATTTGTTGTTAATGGGCTGTAAGATTAAACAAATGTGGTGGTCAGTCGTTGCCAGTGCCACGTTCTAAGAAGGTAAAGTAGTATTTTACTTTGAAATTCGAATCATTGTTTACACTAATAAGTATGTAAATATCTGCTTTAACAACGTCTTTATGTCTGATCTAAGGTCAGAGATCTGCTGTGGTCAGTATAGATTCGTCTGGTTAACAGACATAGTTTGATTATTTTGAAAGATTCTCACAAACCTTTTAGTTTTCTGGCTTGCTCGCCGGTTTCTGCTGCTCTGACTGTATCATGGAATCTGACACCTGGCTGAGAGATTCAACTTCAGCTGTCAATTGGCACCATGGTAGGTTATGATTTGTTTTCCCTTAGGTGAGCTGCTTGCCAACAGTCAACAAAACAAAAAAAAAAAACATCTTGAGCCAAGCAGCTTAAAAGTCCCTCTATTGTGCAGTGGGAAATTTGACGGCGTAGGTGCAGGTGAGAACCCATAGTGTTTATCGACTGATATGAGTGATACTGATCTGAAAGTAGTTATTTCCTCTCCACTAGGCTGTCATTTGGCTGGCTGAGCGAATCCAGCCTGAGCTTCAGCCTATTCTTCCAGTGCCAGGCGGCTGGGTGATTAGTGCTGTGGCAGTCTGCGGTCGGCAGCTCAGTGCTGCTGCCTGATAAAGGGGTCAGGCTCAGCCACACACCCAACGCCAACCTACCCTGCCACTTAGCGTCTGTTTCCTGTCGGGCTGCTCGCAGTGAGCAACACCAGGTCACTGTCCCATCTTCCTTCCTCTGTAGCCAGACTCTCCATTAAGCAGATCCCCTTTTGCCACCGTTTTTTGCTGCAATGCATATCTGCACTGGTGTAAGAACATCCGCTGATTAATCTAAGTCAAAATCACAGCCGGAAAGCCAACAATGCAGTCCGCCTGTAGCCAGACTCTCTTCATTGACTGCAGAGGGATAGCAGACCGCACAGAGGAGGGCAAGAGTTAGTTAATTGGATATTATATCGAACAGAAGTAGTTTAAAGCTGAGGGAGAAAATAACTTTTGTCGGTAACGGTGCAATTGCAGCAGCATGGGGAGATAAAATGGATGTGATTCTCCCATCAAAGAGCAGGTTTATTGTGTTGAGAACGGCCTTCTACAAAGGATTGAGATTGGAAAAAGAGATGGGGTTTTCATCTTTTCACAAGATGATGTACTGCACTGATATCCTTTCTAATCAGATCCAGTGGTGTTTTAGAAGCTTTTTAACACCAAATCTCAAAATGAAATCCGCCTTAAAGAGAAATTCACAGGCAGATGTTGCTATAAGTCCCAACGTTAACGGTTGCCACGATGAGTCACTGTCGCTAGATAACCGGTAAGATTTTTGTTCGGGCCACGCTGCAGCCCAAATGTAAGATCAGGGGTAACATTTTTTATGATAAAAAAATTCTACTTCTGTGCATTAATATGAATTCAGTTTAAGAAACAGAAAGGGCAAATGTGAAGCACAGATAAATACACAGAAAGGTCATGACTTATTGATAAAGTTGCTTTTAAAATTTATTCCTTTTGTGTGAGTTTCATAACACAAAGGGCCGTCAAACGGTGCACTTTGAAGCTCAGAATTCTTTAACCATCCTAAAGGAAACGTCTTCAGTCTGAGCAAACTCGTTATAACATGCAGGGGAAGTTCAACACAGCGGAGCAACATTTAGAAAATTAGCAATTATGGCATCCACAGCGAATGTGCAACAAAGTCATTGCAGTTCACCTTGAAGGCTCCTGGAGGGTCAGCAGTAGGAAGCTTTTAATCTGTTAGTCCTCACATCTTCCGCGCCACAACCGTGCAGACACGCCATGAATTTCATTACGTGCTTCTTACCTTTGACACAACAATGACATTCGTTGTTAGTTCCCTCAGGAAGTTTTCTTCAGGATCGCTCAAGGCAGATCCATCAAGTTACGAAAGAAAAATATTATTTTCTGCTCTCCGGTGAGATTCAACGTTCAGTCAGACGAATCTCTCTTCAGAATTCATCTCATTGTTTCATTTTCAATCACGCACACACAAACACACACGCAAGCTCTGTTCCATTAGTTTGGCTGACTTTTCAGATTGCATTGCTAAGCATTATCTGAGGTTGCCTCGTGGTTGTTGCTAATTGATGCTGCAGTCAGTTCATTATTTTAGTCCCCCATGGCTGCTCAGATATCTGATTCATACAAACACCCCGCATTTAATCAGTGCGATCACACAGCCATGGAAGCAAACATAAGAGGCTTTGACGAGGGTCTATCGCCATCACATCATGCATGTATAGGGCTCTCAATACTGTGTTAGGTGTACAAATGGCTACAAATGCTAAGTTATTATCGTGTCTCCAGTAAAACAGAATTCCATAGATTTTGTGTCCTGATTTGCTATTTACCAATTAAAATGCAGTAGTTCATGAATAATGTTGACTCATGCATGAAATATCCAATTTAAGACTCAAAGATGCACTGAAATCTGCAGGTCACGTTTCACATTATGATTAGAGTCATTAAATGTGCATGTTTTGTATAAAAGTATGATGTGTGAATAGTTAATAGTTTGCACACAGGGGTAAATTTACAGCTGGGCCTCAGTTACTTATGCTCATTTTGCTGCTGTGAGAGGATTCAAAGAATCAGATGGTCAGACTGTCCTGACTTTTCCTCAATAGGCTGATAGATCAAGGACGGTTTATTGTTGGATATCATTGCTACTGTTCACACATGGTTTGAAGTGCTTGATCACATGCCGACAGTCCTGCACCCACCCTCCTCAATAACCAGATATTATCCTATTTGAGCTTTTACTAGCCAACATAAAGTGGAGTACCGAGGTGATTATTCAGAATTATGATGGTGGTGATAAATATTGGCCTTGCCTACTAAAGAGGAGCAGCAGACGCCAGAAACAGCAGCTATTACAGAGCTATAAATGAGGGAAATCCCTCAGCTAGGAGGGATGACACCAAAGAATATCCAAAGCAACCATCATTTAGGCTTTGTGTTGTTACTCAGAATATCTGTCAGCTATCTAAGGGACATCAAGGATTACTTTCAGTGGCAGACGGGCTACAATTACCTCATTCGAACACATTATTCTGTGCATAACTCCCACAAATGATGCATTTAAATGTCATGATCAACACGTAATAGACCTTATGCCACTGGCAAAAATTCTCTCAAGCAACAGAGACTGTATGCCTACTGATAAAAAGCAGACAAAAAGAAAGACAATTAGGACGTGGAAAAGAAATTACCAACCTCATTGATGGGCCTGAATAGAGTCCCAGAGGAGGAAGAGGTAAAATGTAACGCTTCGACAAAAGGACATTAACACAGATCCCTTCATTACTTTGGGTATAATGACCCGCCCCTCCCCACCCACACTCCATTCATGCAACCCAGCAAGAAAAATAATTTTCTTTCACTGGTTTAGTGGCAAAGTATATTCTTCAAATACATCACTGCTATATTCAGACATCGTCAGAAGAAGAGCAGTAAGCTCAGATGTCGATGTTGTTAAGCAATCCTTTTGACATTATAAGAACCCTTTCATATCACTTCCCCGGCCATATTGTGTATTTCACAATATATGCAAAAAAATCTATTTCTTTGTATCGTTATATCGAAATTGAATTATGTTTTCTCACTATAAAACAAAATATAAAGTGTGCTTGCAAAAGCTTGAACCAACCAATTTTGATAATATCGCGTCATCCACCCACCATCATCAGTCTTTAATCTTTAGTGCCACAGAGCTACGGTTCATTTGTTTACTAGCTTGAAACAGTATGGCAGGCTGTGTCAGTGTGTCTTTTGTGTTCGCGACCTTAAACCTTGCTCCATTTCTGACTCTCTGTCTCTGATGGATACTTCCAGCAAGGTCACTTATGTCCTGCCTGCCTATATCCAGTTTCACTCACAAATAGAGAACTGAAGCAAGACGCTCTCAAAGCGCTGTTTCATCTGGACTTCCAACACCTGGAGCTGTTCACTTTTCATAAATCCAAATTAGGCTTCGTTATAAAAGTGTTTAGTGAGTGCAGATGTATGTGTCACAAAATTAAAGTTGGTTGCATCACACAAACAGTATGATGTTTGGTAATGATGGAAGATTTTAAAATGAATTTCCCAATACAGCAAAAAAAACAAAACTGTCAAATTTAAAAATGATGCCAATACCACCAGACTAAATTACAACGTCACAGCTCACAGTGCCTTTGTTTGCCATAGTATATTTTTTAGCATAGTTTTCAAATACAGACTTGTATTACTTTTGACTGTATAGCGCTCCAGTACATATGTTCCCTATTTTGAATTATACATTACAATCAGTGGTGGACAGTAACGAAGTAAATTTACTTGAGTACTGTACTTAAGTACAGTTTTTGAGTATCTGTACTTTACTTGAGTATTATTTTGGGGGGATACTTTTACTTTCACTCCACTACATTTGAAGGACAAATATTGTACTTTTTACTCCACTACATTTCTATTAACGCTCTCGTTACTCGCTACTTTTGATCTTACGTCAGCTGATTTTTTTTGTTGTTGCAAAATTCAGAGAAAATAAACTGTTTCTGCTGATTCGCGTATGGTTTGTCTTAGTCGTATTGCCGTACCTGTACTACGTCATGAGCACCCGTGGCCTTATCTCAAACCCATGTTTGAGATTTTTGTCACAAAAACTGATTCGTTTCAGTTTAAATGTCTGTTGTTCTTACCGCGGACCAATTATATCACGGACTACAAAGAAAAAGCACGTCGCGGTATGTAAAGTAGCTACTAACGTTAGCTAGCTTAATGTTTGTGAAAGAGAGAGAGAGAGAGTGTCTGTGTCTGTGTGTGTGTGTGTGTGTGACAGAGAGAGAGAGAGAGAGAGTGGGTGTGCACGCGTTAGTGAGGTGCGGCTGTCTTTGATGTGGGTTATCCGGCTCATTTTTGGCTGTGATGTATGATATAAGTAAAGTAAACTAGCCAATAAGTTGTTTATCTGTAAATGTCAATATCAGTTCTTGTAGTGCCTGCATCTACATCTTTTTTATGTAGAGAAAGCATGGATGTCAGATGCAAAAATATACTGAACTGACCGCAGCTGTCTGCAATATATTTCATGTGTTGATGAATGCAGCTAGTCTGTGTTCTGAGGCTTCTTGCCTTTATTTGCTTATTTTTGAGCTATAAACACGTCTGTAGCAGAATCGCATCAGTGCATTGTATAATGACATTAAGCTACTTTCCTTTCCTGTATTTCCTGAGATATTTTTTAAATACTTTTACTTAAGTAATTTTTTAAGCAAATACTTTAGTACTTTTACTTAAGTAATATTTTGACTAAGCTACTTTTACTTGTATTGGAGTAATATTTGACAAGGAGTATCTGTACTTTTACTCAAGTAGTGAAGTTGTGTACTCTGTCCACCTCTGATTACAATGTATTGTAGCTTAAGTAGCTTAGACCTGGTTTGAAATTAGCTCGTAGCTACTACTCTTAGAGTAGTAATGGGTTTACAAAAAGCTGTTGCAGGCTTTCCTGGACTCCAATCAGCTTTATCCCAAAGGTAAAGATTGAATTTCAATAAGCACCTAAAAATGTCTCTAAAAGTTTTTCTTTTTCATTTCAGTAAAACGCTTGAATCCAAGTTCAAGTCCATAATTGGCTTTTGGCTGCCTTTGCCCTTCAGTATTAAAACAACGCAAAGTTTGCTTTTTGCAAACCCACCAAGTGCCATATTGATCACCTTGAAGGCAAATATTAGGGAGACATGAAGCGAAGTTTCTCATTACAGCGCTCACTTTATTGGATGTAATTACCACAGACACTTGAAAAGTTGTGCAGCAAATTAAGCCAAGTCACATAATATGAGCTCTATTATCACACAGCATGGAGAGGCATCCATGTAGAGATACAGTGGAAACGATTACACCGCTGTGTCTTTTCTTAACGTTGGCCACGTTCAGAACGAGCCGTGCCGGTGAGTAATTGACGGATGAGTAAGCTTAATGAGCAGAGGTGAGCACTTCAAATGTGAATCATGTCTTCACATGCTAATGATGTGGGAGTTCATTTCAATGATAAAGAGATGTATGTTCTTGAATCATGCTCTAGTTACGGAGGAGGAGATTTAAAATTTGAATAGAAAGCTAAGGCAGGATGGTGTTCAAGCCAATCCAATATTTGAACTAGTTGTATGAATATTTGATCTGAAGAGAGTAGAAGTGACTGCTGTGTAGGCGGAAAGGCTGGCAAGATTATTGTTTCATTTCTTTTAACAGTTTATTCGCTGTCACTGGAATCAAACTACAAAGATGACACAAAGTCACTGATTTCATGATAAAGATGCCTTCTTATTCAGCTAACAGGGAAATAAAACAAGTAGCTATATTCCTGAGAATGTCCTGCCTTTAACAAGTTTAGTATTCCCACTTATCTGAGTTTACCTGAAGGTACTTTCAAAGCTAGGTCCTTTCTTCTTTTTTTCTTTTGTGATAAGCCAGCTAACATTTCAGGCTGCAGTGTTGTGTCATAATCTTCTCGTACTAACCTTTTTCTCTCTTGCCAAGTCAGCCGAAGCTCAAAATCTCCAATGATAACCTGTTATAGCCTCGACCAAAGTGCTGCGAAGCTGGATGGGTCTGTGCACAATGGCTTGCTGGTAACGCTTTGAAATTGTAGTGACAGCCACAAAAGGGATTTTTGAGTCCTTGAGGGCATTGTTGTTGTCAATAACTGTTTCTCCGTAGGTGTCATATCACATGAACAGCGTCATGTGAAAACACGAGGGTTTCCATAAAAAGAGTTGGATTTCAGCATTTGCATTTGTTGAAAAACTTCCCTAATTGACAACTCAGAGACTGGGCTCATGTTTATTTTAGGCTCGACTCTAATGATAGAGGGAGGATGTAGAGATAGAGAGAGCAAGGTAGAGGACTGGAGTGCCCCCATGGTCCCAGACACAGATGGACAAGATGAGAGGGGAACACAAGCACAGCTGAGGCCTTGCAGCATGGAGTTTTATAAGTCCTGGAATCAACGATCCTGGCTCTGCTCTGATGACACTGGCTTTACCGCCACTCAGTCATTCACCGCTCTCACCAGGAACCCTGGGGACACGACTCGCCGAGCTCAGTTGCATCAAGATTAAAGCCACTTTTCCCCTCTAAGATCAAAGGTTTTCCTGGGCTATGCCAAAAGTGTCTCCAGTGGAGTGACGATGGTACAATTTCATAAGTACACAAATGACCAAAGCCATTAGAAAACGGGGACATGAAAGTCAACTCAAAGCATATCAAAATGATGTGCGTGTACTGTTTAAGCTGAGTTTATTCAGTATGCCCTCCATCTGTTTGGGCATAAATCTTTTGGCTGCACTGAACCAAAGTTTGAATGATCACCTTTGACGTTTAACTGCTCCAAATTACCTTAATCATTGGAAGCCTAACATCAGAGCCTTTCATAAAGAGTGTAGTTTGTGGCAGATGGATTGGTTTGACCTATTATGACTGCCGTCCTTTATGGAATGCCTCAAGCCTCATGCATAAAAATCATGTTTGTCAGGACCTTAGACAGGGACAATGAATTTAATCCTTTAATGGGAAAAGGAAGAATAAATGTATCCATTCAGGCATGAACTCTTGTTTGTCCGGCTTAAACTCTGCGTGTTATATGCTGTGTTGGATGAGTGTATCCACTGAATGTCTTGAATGGAAAATGTATAAATTGTCAAAAGTTATCTCTCTGGCTTCACACTTCCTGTGAGATGAAGCACAAAGCATACTTTACCTGAACTCTGCGGTGCACAGAGAGACCAGTAATCTTCCACCAGGGCTTCAGCAGCGAGGAATGAAAGCACACAATAGCATCATCCACTTCTGATCCATTTTGTGAGGGGAGAAGAATGGGAAAAGAAAATGAACACATTGCCTCAACCTTTGCCTCAACAATTGCTGAGAATGGAAAAAGAAGAAACAACTAAACAACAGTGAAAGTCCACTGCTTTGGGTTCATGTGAGCTTTCGTGCTTGTAGTATTAATGCAAGGTGAACTGGGAAGTAGACTGTCGACTAATCCACATGTGAGAAAAAATCAATCACATGTGAAAGTAGGTAATAACCATGTGATAAATGGATATGTGTTAGGTAGAAACATCATTCTTATGTAAAAAAAAAAAAAAAAAAGAAGAAAAAATAATCCCTTGTGAAATGTCCTGTTATCATGTGACATGTTCACAAGTTACATTTTTTTGCGAAAAAAGGGGGAATTCACATGTGAAGAAGAAATTTTCACGTGATCCACATGAAAAAGTCACATGTGAAAATGTAAATAGCCAATCACATAAACAATATTCAATTCATGTGACATTTTTGTAAGGGGCAAAACACAAATTCATGTGAGGATTGTTATGATGCCAGGATTATTCGACATTACTGGAACTTAGGTTTTTAGACCCAGGACAGTCCAGCAAACGAAGAGAATAATCAGGACCGAAAGGGCTGCATAGAGTATTTCACAACATTAATCCTCTCAGCCTTCACCTCACCCTCTTCCTCTCCTGTCATAGTGGGAACTTTCAGGTAGGCAACACAGAACAAAGTAACTCCACAGGCCAGAGCTGGTTTCCAAGGTAACAGCGAATGGGCCCCCTTTGGATCGAATGCCTAATTTCCACACCTGTACCCTTACCATGACTGCTGAAGCTACAGAATGTATACTTGAACGTACTTTAGGACTGCTTGTCCAAAGTGATCGCCAGTGGCAGAGGTGGCCACAACGTGGAGGCTGAAATACCAGAACAACAGAGCGACACCTCATTAGTAGTATCACGCTGATACGGATGCTGAGTTTTTCTCTCTTTGCCACGGTCATCACCGCTGTCTCGCTGTGTGTTATGTCACCCTGTTCTTGTTCTTCTCTCTTTCTCACCACAGTCCTCAGTGTGGTTGTTTTGTTTTTTTGTGTCCCTCACCTCTTCCCTTTGTCTCTTTCTCCCCATATCACATTGTGATCTCTGATGCAAACTGTCCTCAGGTGGCTCTTTTCGTCCCTGTCAGAGTGTCAGTTTATGAAGCCCTCACAATCCCTGTGTATATAATTAGCACACTCCTGGAGAAATATGAGTTATCTCACACCAGCTGTTTTCACTTTCAGAGTTTGCCAAACTTGAGGTGGAGATCTGATTGATTCAATTGGCCTCTTGAACTTATTTATTCCAGATAATTTGAGTTCTATTTCTTAAAGCCCCTGCAAACCTAAAGCAGCAACATTTCTGGAGAATTATATTTGTTTGCTGATGCTGTTGTTGGTTGTGTTAGGTATTTTTTTTGTATTCCCCCTCTGTCTGAGACGCTCTGTTTTTGCTCCTGTCTCTTTAGCCCGTCCTACAACTTAACATTAGGTGATTAATACTAGTTGAAGGCCAGAAAATTCATTGGCAACTGCTTTATTGATTTTATTAATATTTTAGTATCCGAAAATATACCTTTTTCATCCAAAAATGCAAAACATTTGGTTCCAGCCTCTCAAATGTGATGATTGCGCATGTTTACTTGAAATCTTAAAAATAATTTTATTGAAGTGTGTGAAGGTTTCAATTCGAATTGAATAAAAATAGCTCCATCTCAGCCAACTACAACTGTGAAATGCTCCTTAAACATTAATGTATGAGTAATAATAATCTGATGATATAATACATTATAGTATAAGAGTCAAATGGGCCGTTTTCCACATCGATTACTTTTATTTTCCCAAAATTTTACCTAAGGGTATTTTTACATTTTTAGTGCAGGACCTTTACTTGCAATAGTATTTTTACTGTTTGGTTTAAGTACTCTCATAAAGGATCTTCCTCCATCACTGAAAACTAGAAGTGGGTTGAAAAAATACATTTTCACAGAGCTTCATTTTTTCAGCCAAACCTCCTGGCATTTCAGGACATTTTAATTCGAACTCTGTGGAGCGTCATTGTTTAACTCAGGTTGAATCACTGTCCTCCCATGGTCAGTCGGCAAATAGTCTAATGGCATCGCAGACGTTGTAATTTGTGTGCATCGTAATGACTGTTGCCCCAGGCTATTTGCACAGTTTCCCAGGAAGCCCCGTGAAGGTCAGCGTGGCATCAAAGCAGACGTTAAAGACAAACTTAATTGCTCGGACAATTGACAGTTGACACACACATGCTTGCACGCTTGCACACCTAAAGCTAATATGAGAAAGCTGCACGCTTGCTCACATGAATTTTCAGGCATTTAGGACATGGGATGTCTGACATGATAATTGTATCTACCGTACATTGCTCCCCTTTCATCACACTGACAAGGAGCACATCAGCGAGTTGTTTTTATTTTTTTTGTCAGGCAAATGAAAGGTTTTCCTCCCTCGTAGTGTATTAAAAAAGTAATTTTCATTTCTCTGACATGTTGGTAACAAGCTTTTAACAGTGTGAAGCATATTTGTTGTCTTGTTGGCTGTTAGCAGCATTGCTGAGATGCTGTAAATTGACTTTTATCTGAATATGAGTCAGTCAAAGTGATGTTACAGTCTGATAGATCACTCTACCCTACATCTTTCCGTTTAAACAGATACATCTGAGGTTGTTGAAAATGTACGAGTGCGCTGAATGTGCTCTTCAGAACAATGCCGCTACAACTCTGCAATGCTCCTTAATCTTAGCGTACTTTGTTGTTTAGAAGGCACTTCCTGACATCTTCCTGACATTTCTCTGTCATGATCGACACCACAAACAACCAGGCTACAGGACCCTTAATAAAGAAGTACATCTTTGACTTTGAAATGGAGGAGCTCAGCTCAAAACTATTCTCATATGGTATTTTTTAAAAATAGTCAAGCAGACTAATTTAGCTTAAGAACATAAAGATGAAATTGAGAACACAGAGGGCAGAGTCACACATGGAAAATTAGCACAGACATAATGATGAACCTTTTCTGGTTTAATTAACTGTGATCTAATCTCCATATTCTGCATGCACTCCATGTCCTCTGGATAAGAAACAACGCACCCTTGCCTTGGTTTTCATTCAATTTAAACCCCCAAATCATCATCTCATCAATGCCAATGCTGAAATATTGTGTTTATCTTTCTCCACATTCCAGAATTTGTTCACTATAAAGCAACCACATATACCAATATCATGTTATTTGAATAACCTAAACCGGGAGTACATTTTCCAGCAGGAGATAGCACGTTAATTGCCAAAAAACTCATGAATATGATCTTTTTTGAAAAGCAACACTGCAACATTATGACTCTTTTTTACATTAAAATAACAGCTTTAAAATCATGTTGATGGTACAGTGTCTTGTAATAGGGTGAATGGTGTCTCTGTCTCCACTCCACCCCCCCCCCATCACTTGTCACTTGTTTACTTCAGGGTACAAGTGTTAAAGACATAACATTGTTACGACTTGTAATGAGTTTTGCTTGTAGTTAGCACCTATTATTACATCTGACAACTTGTTACAGACCTGGGATTTGTATTTACGACATTGTTGTATTCAGAAACTGTTGGGGGACCCAAATCACACAAAAAAAGCCAATTTCTACATAATGTTGCTTTAAAAAATAACGGTAAAGGTTTATTTATTTATAATTTTACAATGTAAAAACTACATAACAGGTAAAAAGAAAAATAAACTATTTTAAACAATGGAGTGTGGAGGTATGTGGAGTGTGACGTACCACTTTTGTAAAATGATTCATGATGGAATGATTCACTCTGACTCTTAAATGAATCTCAACTGCCACAAAAACAAACTTTGAAAAAAGATGCATAAACAGTGTGACACTCAAAAACTGGGGGTGTGATGCAACACAAGACGGATCAGTTCAGGTCCATCGTGTTACTCATTGCAGGCCGCTTCCCGTAGCCTTACACGTTCTGTGGGGAGGTTCTGCTCGGCCTGTAGACGCAAACAGCAGCTTGCTGTTAATGGTCTTGATGAATCCCACAATCATCTGGCTTTCATGTTAAACACCGTTTCAAGCACTGTGAGATCATAATTTTCCTCAGCTCCTCTCAATTATTCATTGAATCTGGTTTGACTTGAAAGTCATTGAGTATGACAAATGGACTGTTTTGAACACTTTGTGAGATTTATCATACTTGTTAAAATATTCTTACCTATTTTTTTCCATTGAAAGAGTCTTTTAAGCTTAATTGTCTCACATTTAATGACTGCAATGCAATTCATCACCAACACTGAACACTGTTCTACAGAACTAGAACTTAAATAGAAAGAAATAGAAAGAGCACATCATGAGGCTCAGGAATGCATCGAGACTTTCTTACACCGAATAGTTCCAAGAATAAAAGAAGCGCAGTATGTACCACATGTGCAACAGTAGAAGACAGAAGAATGCACAAGATCTTCACTGCAGACGTGTACAAACGGCTCTGTGATTTTCTAACTGTAGCTCTGAGTCAACGCATGAATTATATATATATATATATATTTATTTATTTTTTCTCAGCAAGTCTCTTACAACAGTGCTTTTCATGAAATTTTGAAAGGAAATAATGAAGTCAGAATTGGCTCAGCCTTCACTTCTTTCAAAATCTCCCCGAGGAATTAAACACTATAGGCAGTTAAGACTCATAATCAATGAGTTTTACACAACAAATGGAAAACTTTAGTCATGGCCTTTTATAAACTTTTCAAACTGTTAGCATGCAATGAGATTTTTTCTTTTTTTCAAAATACAGAAACATTGTCACTCAGTGCAACAACAATGCACTGGTAAAGCAAACATGCATGACATCAGGTGACCCTCGCTTGCATTGTAGTTCACAATGAATCATCCGCCTGGAATGGTTTCAAAGGAAAGCACAGCACAGCATTGTAAAGACTGTGAAATGTGAATGTAACACTCAGGCACTCAAATAATGAATCCCAGAATGGCTTGCTTTCTTCTAATGTGCACTATTCTTTCACTTGAGATTCAATAACCAATGGCAGGTAATGGCTGTTTTTACATTTACAAAGCAGTGTTTGTTTGGTTGTCTAACCATGTAGAATAAAACCTTCGCGAAGGTGTGTATATAATACAGGGTGCTGATCAGACATGGCTGAGTACCAGGTGCTTTTACTTATGCAGGGATTGTAATTACGATGGGTGGTGGAGACAGGGTAGAGAATACGGCAATCTAAGCAGGTGAATTGGGAGCTTTGCCATGGCTGTGCTGAGCAGACTGCTAAATAAGGTTTTTCTGTTGTCCAGAAAAAAGCTGTGACCATGGCAAGGGAAGAGAGAGAGAGGGAGAGAGAGACGGGACAAGGGATACCGAGAAGGAGTAAAAGCAACAGAGAGAATGAAGGAGAAAGATAGAGAGACAGGGTAGGGAGGGAGAGAGACCGAAGGAAGATAGACAGCAAGCACGGCAGAGTGAGGACAATGGAGGGTAAGGAGGGAGAGAGTGTGAGACGAGCACCTTAGAAAATCAAGCAGCCAGTCTATTCCCAGGAGAGGCAGCAAGGCTGGCTGAGGCTGACTGATCCAGTGCTGTGCTGCACTGTGTGAATGGGGCCAATAACAGGCTGAGTAATGGGATTGTGCCACTGCAGATTGTGTGTGAACAGGTTGGGTCCTTGGGTGTTCCCACACGTCAGGTTAGCACTGGCCTGAATAAGACTGGACTGAACAAGAGCCAAGCCTGCCTGTTGTGCTCAACATCTAAAGGCTCACCATTTTAGTTTTAAAGAATAAGGCTGGGGGATATTCTATATTTTTTGACAAATCCCATAAAAAGACTAAAGCCAACAATGAACAGATCCTACTATCAAGTATCACCTGCGAAGCCAAAGCCTGATATAGCTTATTGCTCAGTGTCATAGAGATCCAGTCTTGCCAAAAAAACAAACAAGCACATAATTGCACTGGGTGACATGTTATTTCAATGTGATGAACATGGGCAATGCAATTTGTTTCAAGTAAATTACACATAAACCATTCTGGGGTGTAAGTAATCACATAAAGTGAAGGCTGTTTTATCAGAAGTGTGTGGTGGTGTCTGTATCTGCAGAAACTCTGCCCTCTGCCTGTCTTTTCTTTTTTTTCTCAGTATTTTGCTTTGTTCAGGACGTTTCTGGGTGCCAACTTTTGGGCAGTGGCATGCAGTCCCAAGCCAATAACAATGCCCGGGACGTAAGGAGGGGACTCTATAAAAACAAATCAACTCAGTTACATCGCCATTTCCATCTTTCTCTGCTGCAGTTCTGTGTGACTGTTTGATCAGGGGTGGAGCTGAGCTACAGACACACACATACAGGCAGGGCTAAGAGGCAATGAGCAGAGACGATGAAGCGTACACTTTGGATGAATTCACACAAAATCTGACAGGTTGTGTGGATGTGCTTATTCATCTGTTACTGCCTTGAAATAATTAGAAAATAATGTGTAATGACAACCACTGCCAAGTATATACGCTTGTATGTTCTTACCTTTAGCACTAGCACTTATGCACTTAAGGTATCCTTGATAAATACCAGCTACTATGCTCAGACGAGGGCTTGAAAGTTGTTTCTATTTTTTCATTCTTACTTTATCGACGGTGATATGTTGTGGTTTATTATTTTATGTATTTATTGTAAGTCGTTTTGGACAAAAGCGTCTGCTAAATGCCCTAAATGTAAATGCAACAGCAACCAACAAATCCTGCATATTATGCCTCTGACAGCTTTTTTTCACCTTTTCAGCCTTACCTACTCGATTTTCATACTGTATTTTGTATGAATCCAAAATGCTTAATGAGGTAGTGATTTCACTCACTTGCCATTATCACAGTTTATTTCATGCATCATTAGTCACAGTTATATATTTTACTATTTTTAATAATGTAATAATTCTCCACGGTGACTGATCTGTCCGCTCTGTCCTGTCCTTGTATTAGACTGCTCTGTAATATGGTCTGTTAATACTTCAATACATTTATTTTTCATGGTAAAAATGTGTTGTATGTGTGTCATATGATAAAATTGGTAAAAGGGTATTATAATTACCACAGCAAATTCTATCTGTGACGATGTTGTGACTATATGGGTCTGTTGTAGAGTATTTTCATGAGCACCAGTGACTTTGCTTGCATAATTTTTGTCATAAATCTGCTTCACAACAAATCAGTGTAGTGTAACCAGCAGTTATTTCAGCTCTTTCTATTTTGTGTTTGTTTTTGGAGCTTGTTACCATGTAGCTGGCTGTGACAGACCTTGTATCAGTTTGTTTTTAGCAGGGATACATTAGTCAGTCTAGATCTCATTCATTACATAACACAAGAGCGAGTACACAACTTTTACACTTCCACACATTGCTTCAGGACATTTGATGTCATAACTATCGACAATATTTACTGCTCGCCAGTTACCTCCACTTTGCATCAGCAAAGAGAACAGTAGCCTAATCTACTGAGGGCAACTCACACTGAACATTAGAGTTGAAGTCTTTATGTAAAACAAAATGGGAATTTGGAATTTGAACAAATAATTTTGCATCTTTTTTTTTTTTTAATCATAAAGTAGCTAAAGGACCAGTGGGTAGGATTTAGCAGATTGTAACCAACTGAATACCTCTCACCTTACCTTTCTCTTCCAACACTCAAACAAAAACATGAAAGGGCCCTCTCTGGAGCCAGCGTTTGGTTTGTCCATTCTGGGCTACTGTAGAAAAATGGCAGTGCAACCTGGCGGACTCGATGGACGAGGACCTACTCCCTCTGTAGATATTAAAAGCTCATTCTAAGGGTAACGTAAACACATTCTTACGATTCTTAGTTTGAGGTTATAAGACACTAATGAAAGCATAATTATGATTATAACATTCCATTTCTATCAATATACCAACATAAATCCTACACACTAGGCCTTTTAAGATATTCAAATCTCAGGTCTCATCTGTCTGTGTTTGTCAGCCTGTCTTAAAGGATAAGATCATCTTCTGAAGTAAGTCATTGGGCTCCATATTGATGTGTGGTTTAGTTACTGTAGTTCACACAATGTCAGTCTGGATTAGAGCCACCACTTCTCAACACCCGCCACCCGTGCTTTGAAGCCCTCTTGCTCCACATCCTGCTGGTGCTTTAGCACACATTTAGCAAGTCCCATTTCATTAGTCTCACTATGTCCCTCACCTTGTGGCACAGCTCAAGCTGCTGCTGCCCAGCCATTTACATTTCCTCGTCGCTTCTTTGATGTTTGTCCATCAAATCAGCCGCTCCTGAATGTTTGTTGGCATGTGGGCGAATGTATGAGTGTTTATCAGAGTGCAGGAGTTAAGTCCTGATTGTAGCAATGTGATTTAGCTGCACACACCGCTATGATCAGTGAATTCATTTAGTAGTTAAACGTGTTGCTAATGCTTGGCTCAAAGCAAAGATGAAGAAGGTGGCGTACAAGCAGCCTCGCAAGATGAGTGCGTCGCCAAATGTATAGCTGTGTGCCATTTCTACACCAACACAAAATGCATTTACTGGTCCAGATGATGAGTCAGAATACAAAATGAGGATTTGTTTTGAGAACATTTTAACAGTATTGATTTAGGATTATTCAAATGAACTTCCCACTTGCTGCACATGTTGAAAAGGGGAATATAATTCATTGGCGAACCACCAAAACCTTGATTACTGCCTGTATTTTGCCCCCATGCTAGTGTAACAATGCTGCTACAAAGAAGAAGTCCCTGGCTCTTTCTGCTGGTAACTGAGATCACTCTATAACACCTTCAAACACCTCCATTTGCCACCAAATTTAAGGCCTCTAACGTCTCATTACTCTGAATTAACTAGTCACAAGTGCCACCTCTGACAGGCCTACAGATGATGGCCTAAGGGTTTTTCACACCCTGTGGCACTGTTCTATCTTGCCCTGCCAAGGTACTGAGGGATGGAGAGGAATGAGCGAACATGAGAGTTTAACTGGCTGCAACTACCTCCAGCTTGATACCATCCTGACATTTGGATTCTTGTGTGTGTTGATTCTTGAGTGTGTTTTTATTCGCTTTGATTTCGTTTATTTTCTATTTGCACTTAATGACAGTGTCATTAGAACAGTTGAAAGGTTGCTCTCTCTGTGCTTAATGTTTCACTCTGCCGAAGTGGTGTTCATGCATGCAAAAAGCGGGAGTGCTTTATCAGGTGAGATTTAAGTGAGATTATGCTGAATAAAGTAGAAAGTGTAGACACACAGTGAGTCAAAGTCACTGATCGACTTAAAAGGTGTAAATTATTGTAAAGAACCCATGAATTGGAAACCTCTTGAAAAACTGTTTTCTCACGCAGAGAGACCCAGTTAGCCTGTGAACATAGTGCAGCACAGATATTTCCCCTCAGGAGGTGGTGGAGACCAAAACATTTTGGACTTTGATTACTCAGGTAGCCAGAGGCATGACTCCAAATAAATCCTGATGCTGCTCTACATCTGCTGAATGTGTAAGTAAGCAAATGTTTTCTGACATGTTCTCTAAAAAAACCCCATTAAAAGTCCAAAATGATGCTCATTTTCACCTCGTTTCTGCATCAGCTCTGCAAGTGTTTCTGCTACCAAGGCCGTGTTGAGAGAACGGCTGAGGGTGGTGACTGTATTGTTGTGACATCACAACTTTATGGCAGTCCTGATGGCTCATTTGAAGGCATAGTTTCTGAATAGGAGCTATGCACTTTTTCTGTGGATTGAGCATTTTCATACATTCACAGTATTTATAGAGCACCTACCTGCTTTATAATAAAAAACAGACATAGAAATCTTACTTTCTAGAATATGGGACCTTTAGGGGAATAACGTCAAAGTTTTCCTTACAGCTTCTTTTGCTGTTTCTGTGTGGCCAAAATCATTGATTAACGCTGCTTTAAAGGGGCTCTCCCCTGATTTTACGCATCAATTCAATTTACTGGGCATAGGGAGTACTACAGAGCCCGTGAACATAGCTAATAGTGTCATCTGTGGCAGAGGAGTTTTGTTAAGTCTGAGAAAATATACTCCAAGAGACACCATTTGAGAAGTTTCAGACTGTGCTTGGAGAATCCAATTTTTATAATGGAAGTCATGTTTTACAAAACAAACACTGTAAGTTGCTGGAGCACTGTGGAAATATATGTATGCATGAGTAAACTGACAAATATTGTGGGACAGAAATTGGACATGATTCACACTAGTGGACTGCTACAGGATGTGTGACTCCAGCAGCCGGAGTCGGTGGTAATTAGGCCGGTAGGTGGATACATTTCATTATTCCTCGAGAAAGACGTGGTTAAGCCCTATGTTCCCATGTAATCCCTTCACTGCACGGACCGTATGACTCAGCCCCAATCCACTAAACTGAAAAAGGCCTCACTTTTCTCCAGCTTGGGCCTGACGAGCCAGGTGCCCCAGGCTTACTGACACTGGCCCCGTCTCTGGTGACTGAAGTCGCCTCAGCACAGAGCTGAAGTTTCCTCCTCTCAGGTTGAATAGGGCTGGAGGGAGTGCAGTTTAGTTCCCCTTGTTTAAAGATAAGATAAGGCTAACGACTGTAATAGCTCCTCAGGGAAATAGATACTCAGGATAATAGAGATCCACTGTTCCTATCAGTCCAGGTATATTGGACAGAGCAGAGGTTTTTCGGCTGGGGGAAAAAAGCACTGATGAGCTCTGCTTTGCATTATTCACACAAATGAACGCAGTTAATCAATAATTATCCAACATAGCAAGGAATTATCAACCCCTCACCGTCTGATTTCTGTTTCTTACCGTCATTCAACACTCTCTGCTTATTTAAGTTGCTTTTTCTGTTGAAAGTAAAAATGAATAACACAAAAAAATCCTAGACAGATGATGAAATTTAAGAGTGGTTTCAAAGGTGTGTGTATGTTTCTTTCTAGCCTTTTTCAATCCCAAATGTGTTTTTTTTTCTTTCTCTTCATGAATCTTTCATGGAGAACAAGGTTCATTCCGCAAAGTCAAACTCTTCTCAACAGTTTTGTGCAGAGACTCTCAGGGACACAAGTAAAAACCCAGGACAAAAGCATATGCTGCTTAATGGCAAAGTGCTCAAAGGGCCATTGTGGGCAAAGTGCTCTCTGGAGAGATTTTTACTTGTTGAAAAGAAATTTGAAGTATTTGTTTTAGGTGACTTCTGACTGACGAATGCTGATTATCAGCCTCCTACCATTCTTAACGGTTTAGAGGCACCACAGGTGAGGCTTTTGTGGTAACATTTATGAATGCTGATTAAAATGTGTCCTCTGCATAGCATCAAATAATATCATTAGAGGTCATCCCCAAGCAGGTAATGCTTTTCTCCACCCAAGGCAGTATCCAGTCAGGATAATGTTTTCCGTACAGTTATATTGAACGCTGCAAAGGGAGACTGAACCATACGGAAAAAATTATTGAGTTACAAACAAAACAGACAAATCAGCCATAATCTGAGCTTGATTTCACTGTGGTCACATCTCTAAACAGCTGTATGTCATCACAGGGTTGAGCATGATGGAAATTAGAGCACAGCAGTGCTTTTTTCTTGTCTGCTGGCTTTTTATATCAGGTCCTGTCCTTGTCTGTGTTTTGTTTCGGACACCCTTTTTTGTTAAATGTTAGCTGTGGGCAGGAGTGATTATCCCTTCTGCCCACACCTTTTACTTTTTGTAGTCAGGGCCTGTGTGGAACCCTGATGCTTTAGTATGCCACCAACCAATTAAAATTTTGGCACTAAGATAATTTGTTCTACGTTTGTACCACAAAAGATCATTGTTGCACGCTGACTTTGACCTTAGAAAGGGCAAATTATTAAGGAAAGGTGGTATTCTTTTGCATTTGTTTGATGTCAAAGCTGCAGTCTTGCATATTTTAACAAGTAATAGGTTTTATTTTTATTCAGTTGGGGATACAAAAAGGTGCAATTAAAATCTATCTATCTATCTATCTATCTATCTATCTATCTATCTATCTATCTATCTATCTATCTATCTATCGGTTGATTACCGGTTGATTCCAGGAAGATCTCAATCCCTTCCTCCATCTTTTTAAAGTCTGTCCTACTGTATCTTGTGTATGGATTGTTTTTTTTTACTTTTCAGTTTTGTTTCACTCTGAGCAGCCTTTCATAGTGTCGCAGCAGAAGCAACAAGTGGCATCATGAGAAGTACCTCGTGTGCCATTCTCCATGAATGGTTTTGTGCATCCGCCCATCCGTCGTGATCTCATGAGGGCGCGCTGTGAGATTTGTGTGTTCTCCGCTGTCCCACCTTAACATCTGCGCAAATGGAAATGCTCAACGGAAGCAGGGCCAAATGAAAAGAGCAGAAGTGGTGCCTCTGTGCCCTGTTGGGTAAACACTCAGAGCAGAGCACATTAACCTTCACTTGCTTTTTTAAATATTTTATTAAATTTTTGCATAATAAAAAAGGTTAGGCTCCAGGTCTTACTAGTAATGACACACTGTGCGTGTGTGTGTGTGTGTGTGTGTGTGTTCCAAACAACAATAAATCTGGGTTACTGTGCTCTCGACGTGCACATTCAGATAGTCAGTCTGCTCATGTGAAATGAGTGGCAGCACTCTCATTTTGCATCTGCAATTAAAGTCCTGACAGACAATGTCACTATAAAATGTCCTAAATCCTTCCCACAGCAATGACAAACAAATACTACGAATGAATCATAACAAAACTGAGTTGGGCACCCGGCTCCTCCTGAAGAAGTCACTTAGATTTCACTCACACACAAAGGTTAACTCGGGTGAAGCTTACTTCTGTTTGGTTCCTTTACTTTCTTCTTCCTTTCAAATTGTCTTTGGCACTGTGTAGCACTGCACCATCAGGGACACTGCAATACAGGCTGGGACTGGCAAACAAGAGCATGAACTCGAGGCCGAGCACAATTTCAAGACAAGTGGGCAGCAACATAAAGGCCAAGGTATGAAAGTGTAGTCCGTGACTTGTAATTATGTGTTGCTGTATCTTTTCTCCTCCAAATCAATAATCCAGACACTTCCCTGGGGCTTTCATTTCAGATATTTTTACCTTTGTTTTGCTTCTTCTTTTTTACACTGTTTTAGTTGGTTACTGTAGGGTGGAGCTCATTTAAACTACTTTGTTTAGGTCTATGTAATCTATTAATTGATTGGTTGCTGGGTTTGTTATAGGGTCGGGCGATGTCTACCATATAGGCATTTGACGATGTCTTTTTCACCGCACCACATGTCTGCAACTTAGTTATGTTTAGTCTCAAAGCTGCCAGCAATGTAACCGAGCGTCTCCGGTACGCCTGACTGGGCAGCTTTAAAAACAAAATAAGTAACAAGACATTGAGCTGTGGTGCATTGACCAGCAATGACGTCTATTTATATTTTCTTCCTTGTGGTTACTTTTATGCTCTCGTAGTTAATTAAAGCAACATTATGTAACTTTTTTACCTTAAAACAACAGCTTCAAAATCATGTTGATGTTACAGTGTCTTGTAACAGGGTGAATGGTGTCTGTCTCAGCCACTCTGCCCCCCTATCACTTGTTTCTGCACTATGTAACTTCAGTGAGATGGTAGGATCACAGAGTTACATACATGTTTACTTCAAGACACAAGTTTTAAAACTGTGGGGGGCACCACATCACACAAAAAAGAGAAAAAGAAAAAGACTCAAGTAAAGTACCAGCACTTCACATTTGCAATTAAGTACAGGACTTGAATAAATGTTTGTACAAACAAACACAACCTCAGCTGAGTAGACTGGCAGGCCCTGTTGATGCCTCAGATCTTGAAATAGTCGCACTGCCTACTCAATCAATCTTTTCACTTCCTTCTGTTGTCCAACACCGAATAATCATACTCTCCTTGCTGTGTAACATTGATTTCCTGTGTGATAATGGGTACACACTGCTCTGGAGTGGTAAGATGTTCTTCACCACTCTGCTATCAGTCACGGATGATGACGACAGATACCTCCCATTTGTTGCTCATTGTGAAGTGGCACTTTTTGTGTAACAGACTACTCCTCACTGCAGCTCCCTTTGACTTTCTTTTTTTTTTGGTGGGGGGGGACCATTGTGCAAAACTCTGCTCTGTAACCAGCTCTTACACCAAACAGAGACAAATACCACTCTGCTCTCTCTTCAACTGCAGTCTGACAAAAGCGAATGACAAAAATCTGTAGAAATCATATAATTAATCCAGCCTCAGCTCCTTTCACACACACTCTGCGCCCTGCAGCTGTTTCTCCCAAAATGTGCCCTCACTCGATTTGAATTATTTTTTTTTTTACTTGTTTTATTCCAACTATTTACGCTCTCTTCTAGTAGCTGCATGATTTGTGGATATTCTATTGTTGCTCATTTTCCCGAGTAATTATCACTTGTAATTCAGTTATTAAAATTCAGCCCAGTCTGTCCACTACGGTTCCTCTCCAAAGCTAATCCTCAGCTGCCTGGTCGTCAGTAGCAACAAGGGCCACCTGAATCTTAGTGGGCTCCTCAGGTACAATCCAAAACATACTGTAGTGTCATTCTGAGTGACACCATTATTAGAGTGTGGTCCCACTACAGCCTGTGACAAGCTTGGTTGCATCTCATATGTAATGACTATCATGTTTCTGAGCACTAGCTAATTACTTTTCACTAATGTGGAGCAATGACTCTTATTGCTTTATCGTTAGAATGCTTACTTACAATGTGAAGGACATTCATCAGACTCAGCCTGGGCCTGGGTGCACAGACATTTGTCCCATGAATGCTGATAAAAGGCTCTAAGTGAGGAAGGCTTGGACTGATTGTATATGCACGACCCGTAATGGTGAATTTACTCGGCCCACAGGGGAGTGCTGCTCCCTGTCTGTGTAATGCTTTGATCATTGCAAGACACCAGCAGCACTGGGCTTGTTCCCTACCTTTCACTCATCCTATTCCACAGGAATATATTAGCATATTGTGCTATAAAAGAGCTGTCGCCAGTAATCTCATGGCTTTTGGTTAACAATGTCTTTAAACAAGTTTGTTTTTCTTTGGTTGTGTGGAGATATTGAGTGTTGGATGAAAGATTTGTCAGCTGGCGTTGTTGCTCTTAATGCTGTAGCCGCTTACTGTCGTCGGGGCATTGTCGTGTATACAACACAGCATACGGGAGCTTAGTGAATAATAAAGACCTTGTGATATTTGGGATAACTTTTGTTGCATTTCATACAACTTCTTGCAGCTAACTAAAGCTAGGCTGTAATTTACATGTGAAAGGTTACGGTGCACATGCCCTTAAACCCATACGCACAAACTTGCCATCCATGACGGGGGAACAATCATTGGCAGGATAATGCTTCTCAATAATTCACATACTGCACATAAGAAAAAAATTCCATCTTCATGTTATTTTTAACTCATAAATATGTGAATTTCGCCAGCGTAAAATATTCCTCTGACTGCATCGCCTTAAGCAATGTCAAGTTTGATAGGCTTTGTTTTGAGTGTAGAGGTGGGTAGGTCAGCACGCAGTGACCAGGCATTAACTTATTATTCCTCAGGCTTTGTTTATATCAGGTCTGATCTTGTTAGTGTGTTTGAGACATTTGTGAGTTCTGAAAATGGTTTAAGCTGTGCCCACATCGTGGGTGCAGCAAGCAGCAGTTGAGAGTTCTTGAATTGTATTACTAATGAGTCCCTCTGCAACATAAAACATGTCCAGATGTCAACAACGTAGCCATGAGATGTGGTCTGCACCACTTGAAGAATATTGACCTAATGTCATTGTCATACATGTGCTTTTGAAAAGCTGGCCTCTGATTATATGCTAGATTTCACTGGATTTCATCACATCCTCTCAACTTATGCCTTTGTGCATGTGTCAGATAAATTATATTTCACAATGTCTCTCATCTCCATCGCTCAGCCAGAATAATTTGACGCTCAGATGCCCCAACGTTGTTTGTAAGTCAATGTTTCAAGTGCTTTAAGTGAGAGAGTCAATTGCAAATTGGATGTATTCTGGGTTTAATCAAATGCCTTAGTTCAGTCATGACACTGTCCCTGCTGTGAGCCCATCGTGCTCGCACAGAGGAGACCACCAAAAATATTCATTGCCACACAGCTCGCTGCGTTTGCACTTGAGGACATTGCTGAATCATGCAATTATAGTTTGGATGAGGAATGTCGATAGCTGCCTCATACTTGGGCAGAGATGGCTAAGGTCACACCTGTAATCATGTGGGAGCAGCACAGTCCATTGACACAATGATGAGACTCCACAGACAGTCGGGCAGAATTGAGATAGGGGCTGATTGCTCCTTATTGGAAGATAGAGTCGCGCTGTCATGAATGGGGCTGTCACACCGATGGAGATATGCACCGGTGGTCACATGTTTGCTCAGGTCAGGGCCTGACACCCTGCCAGCAGGGCTTGTCTTGATGGGTCGGATGTATAAGGGCCATCGTAAACAGTCAACAGTTAGAGGCAGAGCACTGACTGAGCAGTGTCTTTAGTGGAGGTGTGAGTAACACCTTGTTAAGGTTCCACCATCCAACAAGAAACTATTTATAAAGGGTTTGTAAACTGTAATCTATGGCCTTATTAATGGTTAATCAATGTTTAGTAAAGCTTTAAAGATTAGTTGTAAGCCATTATAAGAGCAGCACTTAGGTTGCCAGATTTGGAGAGGACTTTGGACTGGCTGAACAGTTTAACTATCTTTTGGAAAAAGGTTCACGAGGATCTGGAATAAAATCCATTCAATAACAACTTTTTTAGGATCTGTCACTGAACATATAACAACTTTTTTCTTTTCCTTTTTTCTTTTTTTGTAAGAATAGGATTTTCCCAACCTGGCAACCCACAATGTGTTCATATTAATGCCCTGTGACAGATCTATGAAGCATTAGTAAATGATTTATTCACCATTAGAACTTAAACTGTTTTAAAAAGTTGAAGCTGTAACAAGCTTGCTAACTCAAAGCTAACTGAAAGTTAGCAAGCAATTAATGAGCTTGTTAGCTTGATATTGAATAAAATGATGTGCCATACCAAGTACTAATTGTCAGAGGAGAGGAAAAGGCTCAGTTGGAGAAATGAGTCCTCAAACCAGGAAACAAGTTATTTTTGGACTTCTGGTTCCCTCATCTAGAAGTCAATGGGGTTTTTGAATGGGTTTTTGGTTAATGCCTGAAAAAGGTCTGAAGACAGGCTTATTTGATTTGTTAATGTTAGGTTCTCTGACATTAAATACGTCAGTAAATATGAATGTTGTCATGTTTGGATTAAAAAGCATTTACTTGTCTTAAAAAGGGTGACTGCTAACATGTAGCTAAATGAGACTACGGAGGTTGTCAGAGACATTTAACGGCATCACGCAGAACACAGGACTTATCTGCTCAGTAGTCCATCTTTGCATCAAACTTGCGTAAATTGACTACGAGACCAGGATTAAAAGAAGCCTTCTAGGATCAAACTTATTTGAAATCTTGCATGCGGTTCGCCAAGACTTCCACGATGAGCCACTCACTCTCTGCTGCCACCGATTGGCTGGTGGTGTGTAATTTGGGTGATAGAAAACTGTGCCCCATGAGTCTCCTATCTCTTGCACACATGTACAGCTTGTAATGATAGTCAATGGGGAAAAGCACTGGGTGGACAATTAAGTCACTTTTAATTAACTATAGACAATAGTACATCGCTAATCTACTGTTTAATTGTAGATTATATTACTTACTAACTATACAGTATTTACCTTACCTGCAATGTCAAACATCATGGGAAATTGTTTTTTTAAAAAAGAGGACTTAATTCCAAAGCCTTTTAATTCATAATGAGAAAAAAGACAGACAAAAAGCATGATTCACCTTTAAAAAAGCTTTAATTCTACATCCTAGTGTCACACTGATTATCACGTCCTATTACTTTTTCACACTTAATGAAACACCTTTGGGTTAATTGCTTCAGGCTGATGATGAGATCTGTTGCTCCCATGGCCTGTAAACAACTTGCTCTAACAACATCCTATATGCGCTTCACACATATAGGAAACCAGCAGGAATTTATGTCAGCGCCTTGTTGTGTGAGTTGCTACCTGCTCGTTTGGAGCCTCTCATGTAGATGATTCATCAGAACTCACAGCGCCTCTCTGTCCACTTCACTCTAATTATTCTTAACAAGTGCTCACTCGGAGGTCATCATTATGCCAAACCGCCCCCCACTTTGTGTCATTTCAAAAGCCACAGCCGTGTGGTTCTCTTCCTGCGACTTAGCCTTTCCTTTTCTCTCCACATGTACACATGCTGAGCCAGATTAGATGCCATTAAAGACTCTCTACTAATAACCCAAGCTCCATTCCTCCATAGTGTTATTGTGTTTGCTTGTGTAAATCTGCAACTATTAAAGTGATGCTAAATCTCAGTCTGCTATACCCCGAAGCAGCACGTACAACGAGCTGAGAAAGACGCATGGTTAACTGCCAAACGCATCCAAGTGTTTGGCTTCTCCAGTTTGGGCCACAGAGGCAGACGGTACTGGCATCCAGAATCTCTCATGTAAATGAGAGCCATTAAAGCAATGACAAGACATTTGGCTGCATTATTCTAATTAGACTGTCAGATGAGCTCCATTATATATTTTTGAAAAATTGCAAATGGATTGTTTTCGCAGATAAACTGTAGCCTATATTATCAAGTCAGTGAAAACATCATTGTTTACCTTTTCTCTGGGGTTGCAGAAAGCACAGAGCTTCATTAATTCAGAACTTCAGCATATTTGTATTAGTACAAAAATAGGTGCAATAACAGGGAGCGACTCATCAGGATATTGTTAGCTGAATGTGACTCAGTAATGGTGGATTGGTTCGGTTTATTAGTTTATTAGTGTGTGCTTGTGTGTGTGTGTGTGTGTGTGTGTGTGTGTGTGTTGCCACACCACTTTGAACATCAGAGTCCCACAGGTACTGCCATTCAGGTGACAAAAAAAATCAGGCACGATGTGTTTTGTTAGACAAGATAGCTTGCTATGTGAGCACAGGCAGGGAAATGTATTACAGGATTGCCAGAAGCATGTTCTCTCTCATAATGATCCCTCCCAAAATCACTGCTGCAGTTATTTCAGAAAAGACTTCACCTTTTTTATACCTTCTCAAATCAAAGTGATCCATAGTAAACTGCAGCAGGTGCTAGAGGCTTCCAACAACCTAATTGTGCTTTTTAAAAAAAAAAAAAAAATTGGCTCTTATTTATTACACAGTTGTAGCAACATGTTTGTCTGCCCATCGGAGGCTTCTGCACTACTTAAAAGCTTTAGTTGCCAAACAGCAGTGAAATTGCTTAAATTTACATCAAGTACTGCCTGCTTGTCTGCCGTTTTTCTTCATCAAAATGCCGTCATGTTCCATGTTTGCTCGGCGCCTATGCAAAGCCTTCATCTATCCTGCTAAACTATACTGAGCAAAAGGTATGTTCGGCTCAACTGCCTGAGACTAACGAGCATATTTGAGCTGCTGTTGTTTCACGCAGAAGACGGTCCTCTTTTGATCTGAGCAATAATCTGTCTCTCGGAGTCTGCAAGCTATTTACAGAGGAGATTTATTTCACTGATTCTCTGTGTACAATGAAGCATCTGCTTCTGCCAGCTCAGGTAGAGAGGGGCTGTTTCAGACAGCGGTTCACTGAATATGTGCTAGTTTCTCTCAAACACAAAGAGGGAAAAAAATCTATTAATAGTCCTCTGAGTGTCCTCTGTGTGCTGCTAGATGTTTGTAACGCTCCTATCAACGAGTGGAAGTGGGAGGAAAATGTCCATTTATGAGCATATCCCTCCTCCATTCTTGTCAGTGCCGCAGTAAAAATGTAACAGGAGGAAACTTTTGTCCATTATCTGTCAACAGTGGACACAACCGTGTTATCATCTGATCCACTGTGGCTTCAAATGAAATAAAAGGAGCACTGAGTGAAATTTTCCACTGGATTTGCTTTTTTGCTTTTTATCTTCCAGCTCAAAGGTGGATTACAGCCCTGAGCGGTGTCTGCAAGGCCTTGAGGTATTCCCAGGCAGGTACAGTAGAGGTCAAGGTGTGAGAGCAATGCCATAAGAACAACTTGAAATTCCGTTGGTTCTTCTTCTCCCACAGGCTGCCTCTCACTTCCCCACTTTCTGTCGCTGTCACTCTCCTGTGCACATTTCCTGTCTGTCCCTCTGTCTCTCACTCCCATTTCTTTTAAACACCTCTTCCAACTTTTTTTTTCTCAATGCATTCTCCTCGGCTCTCTTTGTGTAGGTGTAGGAGTCAGTGCAATATCTTGTTTTTGTAGTGAACATTCATATTAAAATGCTCTTGTATACAAACATGCAAATATGAGGGCACATAAAACAACAGAATTGAAAAGGCTTTTCAAATCTGCACGCCGCTATCCATCCTTGATTCATATTTAAAGAAGTGACTGTTATCTTTATAATTCTGCGTTTCCCTTGCTCACATAAGCTGATGAAAACATTTCAACATTTTAGTATCAGAGTTATAGCTAGGATTTTATAAGTAGTCGAGTCCAGATTCCCTCTGTGCAAATGTTTGACTAGACACAAGAACTGTCAACTTTAATACATTGCACATTATATTCATTCAGGAAACTGTGTGACATGTCTGTAATTACAAAACATAAACTCATTAGGTACAACACTGTGGACATGACATCAATGATCTCAGAGGACGCTACGGCCCAGTTTAGGATATGCCACATTTATTATATCAGGAAAATCCCTGAAGATGTATCAGCAAATTTCCGAGACAGAGACAATAGGTCTTGTATTGCTTGGTAAAATCTTTAAACTATCACCAGGCAGCAATAACGGTTTCCAGTATCACATTGATTTGTATCAGTTGTTCATCTTTTACATTACTTTGTTTTATCTGTTTGATAGGATCTAATAAATCCCATTCAGTCCAATCATTTGTGAGGTTAATAATGTCACAATCTAAATTAATTTTCTGACTCCTGATTCAGGAAGCTGCAAATATAATAATAACATTTTAATTTCGGAACATTTCCAGTCCAATCAATCAGGACAACATTAAATAATTAGTAACACAAGAAGGTCAGATTGATAAAAAAAATAAAAATATCCTGTGAGTGTGTTTGCCTCTGTGTGTGGGAGTCAAACTGAGTGTTTGTTTGCCTACAAACATCCTGGGTGTTTATGGTATCTGTCCTGAGAATTTCTCCTGGTAGCACATTCAGTAAGATGGGATAAGTGCTGCTGCTGCTGCTGCTGCTGCAGTTGACAAATTCCTCCTGTATACACCTATGATCATTGTGTGCATGGACAGCGTCGACTGAACAAATTGCAGCTTGGAGGTCTCCATCAAACCTATTTTACCAGTATCCTGAAGCGTGTCAGGTGGAGGGGAGCCATGACAAAGGATTAAGTGGAGTCAATATCAATTTTAAATGGCTATGGAAAAGAAAATCAGATTACTGCACCATGAAGATTCTTCTGATGCTTCTAACAGGCCATTATATACTAATCCAAAGGTATTGAAATGTACAGTGTTACAGATCAGAGTATAATTTCATGTCTAATAATTTGTGATTATCAGACATGCATCGTACTGGCTGAGTAAATGCCATTGTTCTGCATTTAGTCGATTTTAGACCCAACCTTTACAACAGTACAAAACCCAGTGTTCATTGTGAAACCTTCGAACTGACAAGAGTAAAATGGAATTTTATTTAATATGCGATTATGTAAGGTATTACAAATGCTAGTTACTATTAAATAAACTGAATATAATCAAATATTGATTTAAAAGCCAACTAAAAGCTATATCCAGACACTATGTTCATGCCTACAGGGAGCTGGTCTGCACAGAGAAAGTGAATGCACATACATTATAGGCACTCCTGGCTGCAAGTGGGTGCAAAAGATGTACCACTTTTTCAGTGTATGTGCGAGGTGAGAAGCCATGATTGGAATTAATGAGGCTCACTTTCTGGCAACAAAAGTTGTATTTGAAGGTGTCTTGGGAACTTTTCTTTCTGATTTTCAAATGTTCTTTGGCAAATTACACCAACAGATGTTGGTTTAAAATCTACATGATTGCCGTATTACAATCTAGCACTACAGTCGTACCCTGCATGCTACCTTTTTATGTTGAAATTGTGTTGCAGCCTGTCTAATAACTGTACCGTAAGATGCAGACTGTGCAATGAATTACATGAGGGGCTCGGCAGGAAGAGACCTCTGTGCATGTATGCCTTTGTAATGCTAATGAAAAATTATGATCTGCTCTTCAGGCCACTCAGAGCCTACATGTGAGGGAAATACAGATTATGCACAAACACTAGGCACTAGCTATATGTGTGGATGAGGACCTCACTGCAGCAGTGCTCACCTTAGCTTTGTGCCTATGCATATTTGATAGTGGAGTATAAAGCAACACTGCTACTTTGCGATTAAAATCTTTACAGGTTTATTATGGTGGCTATACCAACAGTGAGCCAACAACAAAAAAAAAGCTATTTCTAAAGTTTGAAAACTAATGCAAGAGTAACGACTGTGAAACAAACAGTACTGCAACAACAATGACTATACATGTATGTAGGCAAGCTGCCTGCAGACGGTTTAACACAGGAAACACCAGATTAAACGATCAAAGCTCAGACTCTGATTCTGAAAAGCACAGTTAAGATGCCTGGCACAGAGCGATACTAAATGTAAATCTGTGCTTTTGGGTTTTGCCAACTGTGCAAACTCTTCGACTCTGAGAGAGTTCTGTTTACATTTTGATATCAGCAAAAAACAAAGCAGGTCTACTGTAGCTTTTGTTCTCAGTACCTGGAAGTCATTTCCTTCACCTGTATTAGAACTTGATGTCAGCTCCAATTTTTGATGCTTTTGCAGGTGAGCTATTTCCTTGTGTGACAGTCACCACAAGTGGACATTAGTATTAATAATAAACTGGTTTGTTCATGCAAATCAAGGAGCAGGTGCACAGCTAAACTTGCTATGTGACTGTGTTCCTTCATACCACCCTGTAAACCACCCTTCAACTATTGAAATTCATATGCTTGACATACTATGAGGCACATTGGAGAAACAACTCAAAGAGTGAATGAAGGTCACCAAAATAATTCTCATAATTCTTCCGTCTAATTAAGTTTATTCATTAAGATTTCCCTCTCAAAGAACGGGCATTTTCGTTTAAAACCAGTAAATGAAAACAGCAGTTGGATACGAAAATTATGCCTGCAGCACTCAATGAAAACATGGAGGAACCTCACCAGGAAGAAAAGTAATCTTAAATGAGTCAAAGAAAGGGCCCTCCTTTAGGGAGGACAGGTATGTGGAAAGTCGGCAAAGATTAATGTTTTTCACAAAGCGCAGCACAGAGAAAACACACAGAGTAAGAAAACGTCCACTACAGTCAGCTTGGCCAGCACTGGCACTGACACAGCGTTACCCGTACATCAGCTTTTACAAGAAGAATTCAAACTTTTTCCAATGAAGATGCGCAACTGTCATTTCATAATGCACACAGGCTAGTGAACCATCATGGTCAAACTTGGTCTAATTTAAGGTGGGTTGATTTATTCACAATGTCAACTCATACAGGAACAGTCCACCTCAAAAGCTGCTGTTGGTAGCTGCCGAACTTCTGCCCAGTGTTCCCGATACATAGGTTCAACGTGGGCTCAGTGTTATATAAATGGAGTCATGTGACAGTCCACAGCTATTTAGTTTAATTTAAAATGATGTACATTGTTAGAAATGTAGCTTACCTTTAGTCAGATATGATGATAATACATGATAAGTATATATTTTGTTGAAGTTAAAGACCACACCACATTGTCACATACCACATCGTCACAAACCACGTCGTCACACGACACACTATCCTGCCATTAGAACCACAAGTCAATTGTGAACCTGTGTAAAAAACTGTGATTGATATCAGAAATTAGTACAATCCATCTAAAACATACTTTTATACACAGGGTATCCCAAAGAAAGCAGTGGGTGGTGACTCAGGAATCATAAATCATACACAGTGTTCCTGCTGGTCCAGTAGGAGTTACCCTCCAGCTTTTAAAGTCTGTGGACTTGAACTTGTTCTTTGAATCAGAATTGTATGAGCATTTCAAGGTAATACTCAGGAAGTAACAAACCTTATTTCTCACAGACTCTATACCAAACCACAAATACTATATAGCGTTGTAAGGGGGCTTGCCCATTTCTCACCTTCTCTTTCCTGTGTGGAAAGTCTGCAAGTCATTTCTCATTTCTTGTGTAGCGCCTGATCAAATTGGACGCACAGCTGATCATTTTGTTGATTTGGCCTCCACCTCTGCCTCTCCACAGTGAACACCACTAACAGCTATCCTGTTAACAGCCCTGGCAGGTAAAGTTATTTTTTGTTTTTCTTCCACTTTTACATTCACATGTTTTTGCGTGACATGTCCAACATGTCTGTCTCTGATTATTCTACAGCCTGTAACATCGCAAACACACTAATTGTTAGATACAGCTGAGTCAGAGTGGAAATAGTCATATAGCATAATACAAACATATAGGGCTGGAAGTGATGGACCAACTGTTTGTTATGTTTCCTGTATTTGTACAGTTTTGAATATTTAGATTCTTATCACATCTTACAATCTTGTGCTTTTCTTGCCTTTGGGTCCATGGGAGAGGAAATCTATTCTCATCCAACAGGTTTATGTTCAAATGATTTGTTATATAAGATTGACGATATTGTGGTCATCAGTCATTTCCATAACCGACCATTAATTCTTTCATTTTCAATGTGACAGCATTTGATGGACGGCAACAGTTATAAGATGATTATCTATCATTATTGCATAACTCAAATGTTCCTGTTCTTGAATTCTTGAGTGTGCAGAAACAGAAGTGCTGTCATCATGTTACAGAACAAAGGTTAATTGAAAAAGCACTTAAAGCAGTAAAAAATAGTGGACAGAGCAGCTGTGACGTCCTCCATAGGTTTGTGAAGATCAGTATAGTGCAGGGCCTGACTCCACCTCACTTTGGCTCGTCAAAAATTAGGTTTTTGAGAGTGTGGGTGAAGCTGAGGCCAGCCAAATGCAAAATGACGTCAATGAAACACCCCCACTTGCTTGAAGTTACCAAGCTAGCCAAGCAAATTTTCCTCGCGTTACTCGTCTGAATTTGATTGCGAGATCATTTGTGTTTATAGGAGTTACCTGCGTGAGTTTGACTGTGGGCTAATTAGTGAAGAAGTGAAGCAAAGTTCCCCACAATTCAGCAAGCAAATAAGAGAGAATTACAGTACCTTACAGTGGATTTAGGCAGCTCTGCATTTACTGCTGCAGAGGTTAAGAAGCAAGAGTGAAGGTAAATACTTTTTATTAATCACAAAAGCTTCAAACATTCCCTCAGGGCTGTTCTTCACTCCGGGTGTTTATTCCCCCAAAAGCTCCAGGCTCTGCCCATGGCTGTCTCCTCTAGAGCTCGCCAGCTGCCACAGCTGTCTGCCAGTCAATGCGAACAGGGTCACTTGTTGATCCAAAACACCGGTGTCTGTCTCCCAGTTCTGGTCTTTTAGTTCAATTAACCGCACAGCGAGCCATATTATTTGCATGAAATCTGCATTTAAAAGAAACACCAAAAGGCACCAACATCACAAACACCGCCAAGTGACTGAAATTAGCTGAGGTGGAGCCTGGCAGAAAGCTCCCAGCCAGCTGTCACTCAAAGCAACCTCAGCCTTTTATGCTTAACTTTAATCTAAACAAGTGAGTTATATAAAAAAATTACCCAACTGTGAATCATATTTCTTTAGCATATGCGAGAGACCTTGATCCCAAATCACCTTCTATTGAGAAGAAATATCTAGCAAGCAAAGTCGAGACATCTCTTCAGCGCTGACATTCTCACAGCATCTTCTGCTGTATCTGTATCAGCTCAGTACGTCATTTGATCATATTTGAACTTTCTCATGATCTCAGAGACAGACTGCTTCAGTCTGAAAGTAAAAGTAAAACAACTACATTGTCTGTAGGCTGCTAAGTCAACCTGCAGGTTTATTTTGCTGTGCGCTATATACTAAAGCTTCACCAAATACACAAATATACTGCCATGTACTGACAAAAATACAACAAAAAGCTGCTCTCACAAGCTGCACCATTACACATGTGGTATCTGTGCTGAAATGTGTGTTGTTTGGCATGTGTTGGCCAAACAAAACAAGTTTAAATATTTGTAAATCTGACCACAAAACACAAGATATGAACACAAACTATGGACTATGCTGACAATGCTGACCATCCCTGTGCAGAGTCAGAGGGATGGTCATCAAAGTTGTGACAAAAATAGGGGGGGGGGGGGGGGTCACCATCAACTCTGTAGAGAGGCGTATGGATTCATGTTATTAACACCTTGGAGCCTTTGGCCATGATGAAGAACTTATTCTAGCTGATTGCTGTAGAGCTTGCATGCACAGTATGCAGCACTGGACTTTCAGCACTTGTACCTCCTTTGGATCCACGTTACTAACTGGTCAGTTTCCCCTACTCTCACGACCAGTGCAACACAACCTTCCCATTCATCTTCTCACATGACCTGTTGCGTTGCCTATACCCATTTTGTGATGGTCATCAAAGCACATACAATCAAATTTTAACTGAGCGGCATTCGCTTCTTCTCTAAACTCCTATCCAGCAGACGGGACCCAGCCTCAGCAACCCACAAATAACTCCACTTCTTACATGACTTCTACGCCATGAGCCTTGCCTCCTACCACAGATGTCAGTCTGCATCAACAGCATCCACTCCAGATACAGAATTCCTCCTGTTGCTCAAACGTTAGAAGCAGTGTTCTTGTTTGCTTCTTTCTGTTTTCTCAGATGCCTCGAATATAACCCTTCACTTTGACCCACACTGTCATGCCCGCATTTCAGACTTAATTCTGAGACAGCGCCATGGTATTCTGCTTAAAGTGAACTAAAAACAATAATTTCTCTCAGATTACTCCCAACTTTTACTTCAAAGTTTAATCAGAACTGAATCCTTTGGAGACTCTTGCAAACTACTTGCAATTCTAGAAATCCCACAGCATAACACTGATAGATCCTGTCTTCATCCCTTCCAGACAGACAGAGTTTCGAGCCTCGCACACAAATCATTTTTTGTTAATAAATCCTTTATTATTATTTACACATATTGATGATGGTGTGTGAAACAAATATTAACTTTTATTTGCACATGATGACAACTCCCACAACTGCCTCAGTTTTGCATCCGACACACTTGCCCAGTTTCATGACACCTACAGCAGCAGATTTCTGCCAACCCTCAACATCAGCAAAACCACAACCTAAAGGGGAAGTACAATGTAACCAAGTTGTCACTCTGATGTTTGCAGTCTGCACTGGTGTCAAAGCAGGCTCTAGTGCTGATAGTGAGGTTTAAAAGTTTGAGATGTGGTTTGGAAAGAGTTGACATGAATATGATTATTGTCACGTTAGTTTAAGGTTTGTGGTATTCAGAAAGATGAACATTAAATCTATATCTAGACTAGTGATGGTTGTTGAAAATGCCCCCAAATTTTTGATTTCTGTCATGTTCGGGAAAATAGTTTTTTCTGTCTGAAATAGCAGCAGCTGGACTAATATTTGGTAATTATGTTTTTTTTGTGTTTTTTTTATCATGTTTGCTTTGTACCAGAATTAATTCTGGTACACTAAATAATAATACTACAATACTATAATAATACATTTATTACAGTGCATGTAACAAACGTAATTTTTATATACTAATAATCATCGCCTATTTATTTAAGTATTGAGTCATTCTCAGAGTATGATGTCAGTCACCCTGACTCGAACTCCTGCATTTGTTCTCTATTCACAGGAGGGTCAAAAATTATCATACATCTATTTTGCATTTGTTTAGATTTAGATTATTAATACCCTACTATGTAAGGGATTATGTATAGTTCGGAGGTTGTTATGGAGAAATAAACCCCGACAGGTTGTATGGAATACAACCTGAAGGGGTTTATTTCTCCATTACAACCGACTAACTATACATTATCCCGCTTATTACACCGCTCACGTACGACGGAGTATTAGGGCCTCATTGAGGGAAAAAAAATTCACAAACTTCGAGAATAAAGTCATAATTTTTGAGAATAAAGTCGTAATTTATGAGAATAAAGTCGCAATTTACGAGAATAAAGTCATAATATTACGAGAATAAAGTCGTAATTTATGAGAATAAAGTCATAATTTTATGAGAAAAAAGTCGAAGTACTTAAAACGGGAGTAGGTCGTTTGAATGGTTGTGACAAACAGGTGATCAGATTGTTTACAGAAGTATGTTGATCTTGACAGGTTGCTCATTGTTTACAGAAAAATGTATTGATGTGTTTGCATCAAACCAAAGTTTTTATTGTTTATAGAAAGAAACTGTATTGATGTGTTTGCATCAAACTGAAGTTTTTATTGTTTACAGAAAATGTATTGATCTGTTGTGATCATGCAAGGTTATTATTGTTTACAGAACATATGTGTTGATCATTTGTGATCAAGTTGTCATGGATTACAAAAGTAAGCCAAAGACATTGGATTTCTTGAGGTCACTTGCAGATCTTTGTATGAAGAGATTTTATTCTGACTGTTTACTTACTTGTGAAGTTATTAAAAGATATGTTTGACACAATTGTATTTAAGTCATTTTGATGAAAACAGGCATCTGCTGAACATTTCAAAAGTTAACTCATCAGTGATGGAATAGAACTGACTACCTAAACTTAGTTGCTGCCCTTGTATATTGTGGTACGTGCACTTTACATGAGTATTTCTATTTCACCACCATTCAGGTTTTATTTTACAATTCAGAGAAACATATTGCATCACACATGTAGACACTAGGCTACCAGTATTTGCATTATTATCACTCTTACAGAAAAAAACCTTGTAGCCATTTTGCTGATAACATAGCATTTGGAATGAATCCTTTATATCTACATGGGTGCAGGTCCCCTTTTATGGAGGATGGCATGTTTGTAGAGTAGCATGATGTGCATAAAAATGTTTTAAAATAATAGCTGCACATCAGTATCTCAATTTGGACAGTGCTAGTTCATCTTTAGTACAACTGACATTTTAGATGAATGTGACAGGATGATGTGTTCAAGGAGGAGTCTTTATGTACACACAATTTAGAACCTTATTTGGAAAGATGCTGTAGGTATTTAGCATCATACTGAGGCAGCCTCTTGTGAAGTCATGTCAAACAGTCCTAACACAAAAACAAAATGAACATTGTGAAACTTTTATAGATCGAGTATTTCATTTCTTAATAGTGAATACAGTTCTGTGGCACTGTATGCATCCGTAGGAGGACTCCAAACATTTTCAGCCATTAGGAGAATGCAGAGCTCGAAAAGAGTCTCATCAAAGGGGAACTGCCCTTTTGGGGTGCACTCCTCCTTGCAAACAGCAACCTCCTCAGGTAGTACACATTGGAGTTTGTCCTCTGGTCATAGAGCTGTGGCATAGAGTACATGAGAATGGGTCGTCCTCTCTGCACACCATGGGCTGGTCTTGATCTTATCTGGTGTGTATTCCATATCCTGACAACCTCGTCAAGTTCATCCTGTAAATAAATAACCACTTAACATTAATTGTAATATATATAGCCTACTACTATATACAACCACTGTTGATCACAATGAAAATGCACTGTATTTTGAAGATCCCTTTGCTACAGCGGGAAATAGACTGACAGGAATAATTAGGCCTATTAATAAATACAATATATAATATAATAAAAATACTATACATTTTTAATGTCAGATACTTTAACTTTACTTTCACTTTAACCAAATTATCATTTTAAAATTACACTAATGGCGATACTTTTAATTTAAGAACAACTTCATCCAACACTGTACCTGGATTAGGTTGAGAAAACAGAACTGGACCAGGGATTTGTCCAGAAAGTCCCCCGAGAAGAGTCCATCATCTTTGAGGGTCTGAAGTATGTCCATCCAAAACTGGACACTCTGTCTACGCAGGACCCCCCACCACGATTCTATCCGCTGATTGGCAGTGCTGCATCCATAAATGAAGCTCCCATCTCCCGCATGATGGTCCGTGTGATTCCTCCACAGGAACATCTCCATGTCCCTGGCGTCCATTTTCCGTGCCTGGGTCGGCCCTCAGCCGTTGTGGACAGCCTCCAATGCGCATCACAGTATTTATGAAGTATTCAGCTATTACCTTGGGGTTGCTGTTAGTTGTATATGCCTCCATCCACATTATGTGGCGACTAAATCCGTCAATGCAGCCGTTAATAGCAATGCCATAGGGCTTTAGTTTATCATAAGAATCCATGTGCCATAAGGCGTTGGGGCCTCTGCGGGTGTATTGCAGGCGTCGGAGACGCCCTGCTCGCCGGAGCTCGACTCCCTCTGGATCCAGAATCTTAATTATCAGTCGGATTGTTTCTTGAGACACCACGAAACCCCTCTGAACGACCCCCTGATGCATCCACCGATAACCCTGTTGACCAGTTCCAGCCATTTACTCCTCCACAAAAGCAGCGACTTCCTCCAAGTCCGTCTGGTTCTTTCTCCGGAAAAGATGCATTTTCTTGCATATTCTTTTTAAAGTCCTAATACTTAGGCTATGATGATTTGATGCTGATGTGCCAAAAGATTAAGTACCTCCTTGTTTGTGAAACCTATAGGCTACAACTCCACAAAATCCTCCACGGCCCTCATTTTACCAACTGTCTTCCTCTAAAACAACAGGTTAGAGTATTATGACTTTTTTCTCATAAATTACGACTTTATTCTCGTAAATTACGACTTTATTCTCATAAATTACGACTTTATTCTCTAAGTTTGTGATTCCCCCCCACCCCCCCTCCTCAATGTACTTACGAGTGAAATAAATAATAAATAATCACCCACAATGATTCAGCAGCGACAAGGATTGGTCAGTAAAGCTTCATTTTCACTTTCTCTTTCAAGGC